>NC_133355.1:20103455-20403455 GCF_030506205.2 Paramisgurnus dabryanus | reverse complement strand
GGAAAACAGTTACACAGAAATTGTGGGTTCCAAGCAAACTGAAGGAAATACAATGAAAAAGCACACATACCCCCATTAATACACAAGCCCTGAGTGCTTTTATCTGACCGGTTTAAGCATCCAAAGCCACATGAAAGACTTATGGACAAACAAAGAGAAAGCATCTAACCTGGGTGGAAGGCTGAGCTGGTTTCTCTTGTGGGGAGATGGGACTCTCAAGCACAGAAGAGTCAAGAACATCAGAGGAGCTTCCCCAGTCAGTCTGAACTGTTCCTCCTGCCTCGGGTGAGGTAAGAGGCACGTCGCTAGCATAACCTGAAGTCTGAGGGTCTTGCAGTTGGGTGCCAAAGTCCTCAGTCATCTGAGCAGAGTTGTCCAATAGGAAATCTTTCCCTTTCTTCGCTGGGGCAGCAGCTGTTGCCTGTTTGGCAGGTTCTATCCTCCCGGGTGGTCGTTCTTCATTTGTGGACACTTGTATTTTCGTGATACCCCCTGTAATAGTAGATGCAGCTGAACATTCATAATGGACTTCAAGGTCTTTGTCGCGCCAGACAGGCGACCCATAGTCCTTTGGATAGACAGTCCGGACCACACAAAGTTGTCCTCCAACTTCGCGTATGTGAACCACCCCTTTTTTCTCTGATTTCAAGGGTTCTTTAAACATCAGCTCACTATGTCCATGAACATTCTCTCCTTCATCCTCTACGTTTAGTAGAACATCATGTTTGGAACGTAGAAGGCTTGGTCTCTCTAATACCCCCTGAACTCGTTCACGTACCTTGCAAACTCTGCCTCCCCCAGGGGTTGTGTTAACCTGCTCTAACTGAGCGTGAGGCTCTTCACTAAGTCCTTCTACCTCAGCCTGACGAAAAGCCCCCATCCATGCTGGACTAGGATCAGGGGATAAAATGGCCATCTTGCTGCCTCGCAATGTCCCCGTGCTTCCAAATATAGGGGCCATACCAGGGACCAGGACAACACTGGTGGGCGTTTCGGAAAACTGTTGGCCAGAAAATGATTTGGGGGCTCGGACCATAGCCTTGTCTGTAAGTTCAAAAGTTCCACCTTCATTTTCTTCTAAGACACGATTTCTCTTGTCCTCTCCTTCCACACCTTTTACCTTGCGTTTGGCCTTTCGTTTTCGCCTAAATCGAAGTCTTTTTTTGGGTGACAGTGGTGCAGGACCACCTGGTCCGGCATCCCTGGGTTGTTTCACGCAACCAAAGGAACTCCCCATATCTAATACAGATAGAGTGAAAAATTTTAAACTAAAAAGGAAAGCAAGAAAAGAGAGATGCCCACGATATACAAGTAAGTTTAGCAGATCACTCAACCCGAGGTTGCACAAATTGAAAAAAGAAAAAAAAAACTATTATTCACCAGTAATGAAAATGTAGACAACAGGATATAACTGACAACAGATGCAGCTGTGTGGAGTTCTTCCAGGACTGCATATTTTGGTTTTACAAGTGTAAACAGTGCTTGTTTCTCCTGTTGCTTGGTATTCTTTATTGTGTTTTAGGCAATTTTGAAATCAGCAGTCCTTACCCCAAAACAAACTTCATATGCCTCTAGGACATGATGCCGCATTATAGTGCATATGCTGCATTACTCTCTGAAATGCAGAGATGTTGCAGTGTCGATCAGCATGATACATAGAAAACCTGGACTCGTCTAGCCCATTTTACAGGATATGTTGTATAGCAGGCGATTTGTCATGATCCTCACCTTGAGAACCAAGATAGAACTGCAATGCAGACATATACTGTTCTTTGACTGCACATGCAAGTCACGCATACGCTCAATATCTCTGAGTCAGGATACATCCCTGCCGATTTGCCCAAAGAAGGTAGGCAATTCTAAGTTTGCACACAACCACAGACCTTAAAGAACCGTCTGACTGTGTATTCCTTTTTGTGTATCATTAGACATCCAAAGACGTGTGTCTCTCTGCATTTCAATAGCGTACATTATTGATAAAAGCACTCCATAGTGCTAACATCAGTAGGGTAGTAATGTGTAGACGTTGTAGTGGTAGTTGTCCTGTGGGAATTTGCTTAGTGTACAGCGGTATAACTGGTCTCAGATCAGCTGCTAATGGTCAAAAGTGCACAGTCAGGCAATCCTCTGGCCCATCCACAAATTAGACATCACCAAACAGAGCTTAACATCTTTTGTTCTCATTTCATCAGAAACAGCCCGAGTCAGATGATGTTTAGTCTAGCGTCGCACCTGTGGCTATTAATGTATGTGGCTCCTGTGTATGTAAGCTCCATTGAAACAAGTTTCCAGACATTGAAGAGAAAGTAGGGGAGGGGCTCGGTACTAAGTGTCGCGTCTCCGCCGTTACAGGAACTGCCATCCCATGCACTGACGCCAGCCCATTCGAATCAACATATAGGACAAGAACGCCACAGAGTGTGAGGACTTCACCTTTAGCCCACAAAATACATTAAGTACTTTCCCCCTGCTAACACCCCCTGGTTAGGGATGCTGTTAAGCACATATTCCTTCCACATATACCTGATGGTCACCGTTCAGGCCATCCCGTCTCTCTTCTGCTAATAAACAGCATATGTCCCAGGATTGGAGTGAGGAAATGGAAAAACAGGAGCGATAGCTGACAAGGTGCCGCTCCCTAATGTTGCCGGTTTCTCTGGCTATCTAATTAGGCCACTGCCAAGACAGGGCTTGACCGGGTGGATGAACTGGATAGCTAGATATAAAGAAGAAAAGAGAAATCCAGGAGTCCTCCCCCACCTGAAGCTTCACTGCTATCCTCAAACAGTTTGCTTTGGTGTTAGAAAAAGCACAGCTCCATCAGTCAAGCATGGTAGAATTGATCCGATTAACACGGTGCTCTTTTTTGCACAACCATTGGGTGCGAACAAAAATGTGAGCCTTACATGTGTGAGAGTGTGTCTACAGGGCTCAGCAATTTTGATTCAAAGATTGAAAGCATATGCGTCCCCGTATCCGTGCTGTGAATCGAAAGGCCTGCAGGTGACGGAGAAAGCCGGGGGCTCCAGTAATAATAGGTTGGTTGCATGTGTCCTCTTCTCAGTTGCTGGGTAGCTCCTCTGCTCTCGCTAACAGGCAATGGAGAAAAACGAGCTTTATCTCTAGTCTGCTGCAGCCTCACAGAATACTCTACTGCTGCTGTAGCTTCCTCCTCCCTCGCTCCCTCCTCCTCCTTCCCTCCCTCCTCCTCCTCCTCTCCCTCTCCTCTTATCCATGTGCTCATCCCTCCCTCTCCTGTTCTTGCTCTGATGCCTGGTGAGCTCAAAGCTTAACACATACACATATGCCTTTCGACTGATAGACACTAAGAAAATATTACATTTGACAATTGCTGCAGCTGTAAAAGAGCGTCATGTGTATTATTTCTCAATACTGTTGCTCTTGCCTAAACCTGCATGTATAATAAATAAGCATATTGTCAGCCATCTGGACCCAAAGATCAATAGGTTTAAATGAACACATTTGCTACACTTCACGAAAACAATGGAACAAGGTGGCAGAAGATGAAAGACTTTGTTTACTCCAAACGCAAACGCAAGGCTACATCGACTATTAAAACTCCTAAGCAACATATAGCACTATGATGGAATTTGGTCATGTGACCCAGTCATATCATATACATGTGATTGCATGGGGTGCTGATGAATTAACAAGAAAATACATATTTACAACCCAACACAACACAACTCAGCCAGCTAAGCCTGCATTTATTAAATCAGCCTATTTATCATGCATCCAGAAACTTTCCGGTAGACGGAAAGTATACGATTTCAGGAGACTACAACCCAGAGCCACACCTTTAATATGGCTGACATCAGTGCTACCCAATTAAGTCAGTTTTTTGGGATAACACAAGTGTCTAATTTGTATTCTTCATCTAGATTCTGATCTTAGACAAAAATATATGAGGTCAATATGAGGATATCCAAAACACAGTTTAGGAATACTGCAGTTAGCCTAAATTACAGCTGTGGTTCCAAAACAGAGGGAAGCGTCCCAGATTGAGTGTGGGGGAGGTTGGATTGTTAGTCTCTCTTGGCAGCGTAAAATGAAGTGTTAAAATAGCACACAGGGACTGCTTTTTAAAGGCTTTAAGTCTCTGGCAGAAAAATAGCAACCACTTGCTCCTCCTATGTATCGACCTGTGATACAGTATGTATACCTGTACTAAGTCTGGCTGCAAATCATTGTTACTGCACAACTTTGGAGGTGGATGACCTGTCATAGGCATGTTTTTATGTTTAGCTATCATATTCTCAATACTTTGGCAGCATCATACACTAAGAGCTTTGACTACTGGTGTTTCACTTTCATTGTTTTTCAAGCAATATCATATGAGACAGTAACCACAGTCTTAGTTGCTTCAATAAGTGCAGTATTACTTTAATAAAGAAGACACATTTTTATTCAAGCGTATTAGCATGGGTGGAAGTTTGTTTTCAGAAGCGAGATTTGGCCATGAAAACATTTCTTTCAAAATACCTTTTCACATTAGTAGTAAATCAGTAGTCACTTAAAGGATTAGTCCATTTTCTTAAAAAAATCCTGATTATTTACTCACCACCATGTCATCCAAAATGTTAATGTCTTTCTTTGTTCAGTCGAGAAGAAATGGTTTTTTTTTTAGGAAAAAAATCGCATTTTAATGGACTCTAATGGACCCCAACACTTAACAGTTTTAATACAGTTTAAAATTGCAGTTTCAAAGGACTCCAAACGATCCTAAACGAGGCATAAGGGTCTTATCTAGCGAAACGATTGTCATTTTTGGCAAGAAAAATAAAAAATATGCACTTTTAAACAACAACTTCTCGTATTCCTCTGGCTGTATGATGCGCCAGCGCAACCTGACGTAATACGTCATCACGTCAAGAGGTCATGGATGATGTATTGAAACTACGCCCCAGTGTTTACAAGTGTGGAGGAGGGACTGTTCCAACGTTGTTGGATGTCGAATGATACTAATTAATGTCTTTATGTCAGTTTATGGTTTGAAATGGTGACCTTTCGACATCATTACGCAATTACGCTGGCGGGTAACAGGACTCAAGGAAGACGAGAAGTTATGGTTAAAAAGTGTATATTTTTTTCTTGACAAAAATGACAATCGTTTCACTAGATAAGACCCCTATGCCTAATTTGGGATTGTTTGGAGTCCTTTGAAACTGCAATTCTAAACTGCATTAAAACTGTTAGTGTTGGGGTCCATTAGAGTCCATTACTGGAATCCTGGAATGTTTTCCTCAAAAACATAATTTCTTCTCGACTGAACAAAGAAAGACATCAACATTTTGGATGACATGGTGGTGAGTAAATTATCTGGGTTTTTTTAAGAAAATGGACTAATCCTTTAACTAATTTTAACCCTTTTATTAATCTGCATACACTTATTCAAATGTTTTTAGTTTTCATACCACACATGCAACATGTTGTTATAGTACATACTTATTTCGACTTCTAGATTTCTAGTGCTCTGCTCTAGCCTAGTCAAATCCCACTCATTTGTCAAGATAATTGAGACTTTGTTTAATCTCTCGTCTCTAGTAATCACTGTTAGAGATGATGGGTAAGATCAGTTCCTGGCACTGTGGAAGATACCAGAAGCGATTTATGATCTCTTGTTCTATCTTCATTAGCCCTTTGCTTCCTTCACTCTTTTGCTGAATCATGATGGAGGGGTCATATTAATACAATCTCCTTGGCAACCAGCTCCCTGTGTCACCTTGTGATGTCACCGCTCTGTTGAGAATCACTGTGCCCCCTGCTGGACAATTCTGGTGTGTGTGTAAATCAGTGTGGAGAGAAGTACAGTATATGACTATAATATATAACTATAGTTAGTATAAATCTGTTAAGTTATTAGCCTTAGACCTCTTGGATAATGCATCATTGATAATAATATAAATATAAATTCCTCAAATAAGAGCTTGCTTTATTATACTGTTAATCTGCAACTCACTGTTTATGTTTGAGAATGGCATGCTAGTTTACTTCTTTCATACTGTTTGGCAGTACTGTATAGTGTGTAAAATGCATGGGACACCCAGAAAATGCGCAAAACATAGCATAACTACTAAAAACTAGACATTTTACACTTGATTCAAAGATCCAAATACATAAATGAAAGGTCAAACGTCATTTTTGTATTACTTCGATTTGCTTACAATTGGGATGTTTTAAGTTCTCTGACTTTGGACAGATCTTACATACAAGTTAAAAGGCACAGACACACATAGCTTTTCCTCCAGCATGACTACAAGTATAGAAACGTTTTATAAATTTGCTCTGCATGGTTCAATCCCAAGTTTTTTTTACCTTTTCAGTCTAGAAGTGCTTCTAGACGCTAAACCTTTCCCTCACTTACTATGGGTCAATCAGACTGGCAGGCACTTTCTTTAAACTACTGTATAATAGTGAGCATATGCAGAGGGTCTGAGGTCAGTATTGTACTCTCTCGATATTCGGTGAACTTGAAAGGTCGGTAAAGAGCAGCAATTAGCATTGAATAGATTCACCTCTATTTCTTGCATGCTGTTCTGAGCACTACATAAAAACAGGCCACGGCCAGTGGGTATCAGTTTAGCGACTGAAGTAAAGGTGAACTTACCTGGAAGTGAAGGATAATGGTCCAGATCAGACCCAATGTCAGTTTCGGGTTCCCATCTGTGATGTCATCATTACGTATATTCACCAGTTTGACCTACAACCAAACAAGAAAGACTCTGATTAAAAGGAAAACATTCAAATGATTTGAAGTAATAGGACCTGTAGCATTTTAGTATTAGTATTTTAGTATATAGTATATTTTATTCAAAATACTTCATATTTACGGAAATACATCTGAAGCAATGCAATATTATGTTTTAGCAATGCAAGTTATACGTTATGACAGCATTTGTAGCTGGCAGCAACATTTTCTTTTCAACATTGATCCAAATTCATTAACAACTGACGACTAAAAATGTCTAGGGACTGAAAGAGTTAATTGTTTGTTGATTTAATGGGATTTCAAGGACAGCTTTGGTTTTTGTTGTCATGTTGTGCTTTAGGAGAAGTGTGCTGTTTGGCAAAATGTCTGGTTTGAGAACCCTATGCTGAAGTGATAGGAAAGAGGATATTAGACGGGCAGAAAACTTCACTGCAGGTCATGTCTTCTCAAACCCTGCAGACTAATACACATACAGATGTCTCCACCAATCTTAGTTGTTTATTTTCCTTCCAAGTATCCAGGAGGGATTTACAGTATCCAAACCAAAGAGATCTATAATATCCAGACCAATCTTGAAAATGTGGTTACATCATTGCATTTCTATATATAGATGGTTTTAGCAGCAACAAACATAAACAAACAGTTTTTGTGAACTAAACACAACTTCTGGTAGACTTCCACATGTAATCAATAGTGACAAAAGTTCTTTTACAGTAGTTTATTTCTGATAACAAGGGAAATAAATGTCAAGCAAATTACATTTTTATACTAAATAAAAAAGTATTATATCATATCTAACGCGTATCAACTATTTCATCATGTTAACGTTACTGTGTAAAATAAATGTATACAATGTTAGCTACAAGTTGTGATCCATGCTCGTCATCTCCCCTCGTCTTAAGCAAACCAAAACATTTTATTTTCGACAATGGATTTGTTTTTAGAGATCAGTTTAGCCACCAGTGGCTGCTCATCCGAGGGGCGCTATTTCAAAATAAGTGTTTCGGGGTCTCATGTGTGTTGCTTGCGTTTGCAAAATATGTGTTTGTTGCGTTGTGTAAACCATGTGCATCACGTGTTTTGTCAAAATAAGTGCCTGCTGCACACGCGTCAAAACCGTTTATGATAAAAGAGATGCTCACGTTCAGAAAATACATGCAAGACACTCCTTTAACAGTAAACTCTGATTACGCATGAGATTATTATGCGAGTATCTGGCAAACGCGAGCGTCTCTTTTATCATAAACCCTTTGACACATCTGCAGCAGGCACTTATTTTGACAAGACACTTGATGCGCACAAGATCTCTCACATACTTTGAAAAAAGGAACCACACACATGACGGGCCACATACATGTCGTGACGAACTTCGCATCAAGCACCCTCGAAAAAGAAGTCACTGGCCGCCACTAGATTGATCGATGAAAAGACACAAACCGGAAGCTAACGTCAGCTCAGGCGCGTAGATGCGACAACACACGTGTGTCCGATGAAACCGCCTATAGGACTCAAAAAAGTCTTTATGTATGCGTGTACCGGTACATACCTGTCTCTGCTTGAGGAAGTCTAAGGCGATCTGCACATTCTGCAGTCGGTGAAATCGCATGCGACCCTTTTCCCTGGGCTGATGAAGACAGGAAAGAGAAAGATATGCGGATGAGAACACTAATAATCTGGTCAATTGGAGGTTTGTGAGAAAACAAGAATGTTAAACTTGTAAAACACTGTAAAAAATGCAAGACTGTATCATAATCATTAGTCATTTGTTTCAGAACAAACAGGAAGAGTTAACAGGTCATGAAACTGTAACCATTTGCTTATCATTTAAAAAGCAAAGCTAACATAAAAATGACATCACATATCATCTTGGATTTATTTCAAAACCTAGTGAGCTGTCAAAATGAGGCAGCATTTTAAGATATCAAAAATTCATGGGCAACTTAATTGTCCTGCCTTAAAATATACCTTACTGTCACAAGATTTTAAACTATTACATGTTTCTATTTTAATACTAAAATCAATTATTATCAATAATAATTCTGTGTAATTACAATTGTATTATTTGTTATTTTAACTTGCCTTAAAAGCATGCTTTTGTCAATTTAATAAAATGAACTACATGTCAAGTCTCCTATAAGAAGTGCTATTATTTATACGATGCGCAGAGTATAAAGGGAGCTGCTAATAAAAGCATTAAGCGACAATATTGCTTACTAGGTTTTGTAATACATCAATCTCGCTCTCAAACATCTCTTTTGAATTAAAATAACAGACATAAGAAACACCCTTACATGCAAACGCATGCTTACAATCACACATGCAGTATAAGATCAAACTTTAAATTAATCAGGACCACAGAAATCCCACATGGGGCAGATTTTATCCGTGTATGTTAGTGTGGTAGCACTCAGGTCTGTGTTGCAAGGTCTATCAGATATCTAAATCAAATCAAATGCATGTATGTATATGTATGACCGGCTACATGAATTATGCATGGGTGGGCTTATTAGATATTCCCCTCACAATCTTCACAAAATTGACCTGTCCTTTGTATTGTGTCCATGCCATGTGGTGTAAAGGACTGAATGCGTGTTTTAAAACAGGGGGAGGGGGTCACACATACTCCCTGAGCTCCAGCCTCCTCATCCTCCCCACATAGCAGGATGAGTGGGGGGGCGCGTGACACGCACGCTCTCCGCTGGACTGACCCGCCCTTGTGCTGATGACATCACAGAGAGAGAGAGAGAGACAGGGAGAAAGGGCAAAGACAGAAAAATGTTGGAGGGTGGATATGAAAATGATAAAAAATTACAAACAAGATGAAGAGGGAAAGTGAAGCAAAACAAAATAAACTTTAAAGCAAAAAAGCAAATTGTGACAATGAAACTAAGATAGAGAGAGACAGAGACAGAAAGAGCACGCAGAGGGCAGGTGGTGTGTCAGCAGTCTGCATCCACTAATCTCCCCATCAGTTACTTT
This sequence comes from Paramisgurnus dabryanus, assembly GCF_030506205.2. NCBI lineage: Eukaryota > Metazoa > Chordata > Actinopteri > Cypriniformes > Cobitidae > Paramisgurnus > Paramisgurnus dabryanus. The sequence continues at coordinate 20,393,746 of NC_133355.1, read as the reverse complement.
TCCCCAATGCATCATGGTCTCCAGCCATCACAGTGAGCAGTTATGGACTAATGGAGACGTTGGTAATGCACACCGTCAGACTCTCTTATCGCTGATGCAGCTATTCCTGCACTGCCAGATGTGAATCTGCATTCGGTGATGTCAGCAACACACCAGGACATTTCATGACTTGCACCCTACATGGGTCATTTCACAGGACATGACCATCCTGGTGTCGCTGTTCGTCTGACGCAGCATATGCAATAATGGCTGAGGATTGCATTACGGAAGCAGAAGCGGATCTCCGTTACGTAAATTCCCAGGATGAGAATTGCACAAAGCATTGGAAATGTCTTGTGTGTAATTAAAGCTGACAGCTGGGCAGGACATGTTTGCAGGTCAGTGTGCGATAACGATGATGCGTTTACTTACCAATGTGACACCAGACAGCACCTCGAGCAGGGAGATGAGATTATGTCCATCCCTTAAATCTTCATACAGGTCGTTGATGTGCTTCCGCACCTGGACCGAGAAAAAAACGGAGGGAGACACTGTTAATGAGAGTGAACTGAATAGGTTTACAGCTGCTGGAGGACTAAATGTCAGTGTTTACAGTTTCAGGAGCAGTGTAACAGCTGCAGTAAAGTTTGTGCTGAATACTTCAAATGTTTTCTGGTAGACCATCAACAACCTCATGGGTTCAATACCTAAGGTTTGCATGAACTTATAATATATATGTATATATACAGTAGACTGCATTCCCTGTTAAGACACTTTGGATAAAGGCATCTCTGATAAAGAAGAACTGCTTGGGAGTCTTATGAAAATGTGCCATCCCAGTCATTTGTGAAGGGATTATCAGCTAACTTAAGTAAAAGATCTAGTTATCATTGATTAACATTAGCCGAGAACTAACTCTAACCAGCAGAGGGCCCCAAAGTCATTGAGAAATGGCACAGAAAAGCAAAGATCCTGCAGTTTTGTTCCTGTTTGTGGATATATATGTTTGTGGATTCTGAGGTTCTCATCACATCTGCCTCAGGCCACCCAACTGGGCCACGTAGAGGAACCGACCATCTGTTGTATATCAATGAGCATCCTCAGGTCGCTTACATCTGTGCCACATGGATGACGTATTTTTGTAGGCCAACCCGAAAGTTAGCGAGACACTGGTTCTCTCGCAAAAAGCCCATTCATTTTTCCACTCAGACTTTTGGATTATCGCAAAAAAATAAACTCTGTGTTTAGCAAAAGTTGGAGACATTTACACATTTTGATAATCTTGACAGATAAATGATCTGTTGACTCTGTAGCTGTCTTTAAAAACCCATCTCTTCCGCCATTACCTCACTTCCTTATATAGGACTTACTATCTTTCTCTAGTTTTCCTCTCTTTATCTGTACATTTCTTAAAAATAAAAAATTACTAACCAACCCTTGCCTATGCATACTGTGTTTGACTTGATGAGTGCTCTTATGTATTGCTGTTCTTGTGTTGCAATAATTGCTTCTATTGTTTACCTCATAAGTCACTTTGGACAAAAGCGTCTGCTAAATAACTAAATGTAAATGTAAATAAATAAACATTTAATGAATTTTTAAGTGTAAATGTGTTTACTAGAAATATAAAAAGCTGAATTTTGACTTCAAAATGTTGTGTTAATCTATGAAGTAGGACTGTTAACAAAAAAAAAGTTTGTGTTTGCATAATATATTGTGTCTGTATTGTGTTGTTATTATTATGTGCATAAATACACACATACATGTATACATTTAAGAATTTTTTTTATGTATATATTTTTTGTTTATATGTAATGTAAAATATATAAAAATCTAAATAAATATATATGTAGTATGTACATGTACGTAAATGTTTCTTAAATACATGCATCCATATGTGTATTGATATATACAAAATAATTACACACAGTTCACACACACATATATTATATAAAAACAAACTTTGATTTTATATGAGATTAATCGCGATTGATCTTTTAATAGCCCTAATGCAGGGCTCAACGCAAATCATTTTTTGTGAGCTACTTGCCCAGTCAGGCAAGTGGTTCAGGTTTTAACTTGCCCTGCCAAAATTTTCACTGACCCCATTAAAGAAGATTTCAGTGAATGTCACATATTTAAAAATAATAATTCAAAAGTAAAATATAATTGTATACATATACAACAGACATGTTCCAACAAAAAAGGCTCCCGACTTTAAATGTAAACACACATTTACAACAACCAATAAGGAAGGAGAAACCTCATGACATTTCTGAGAAGTTAACGTTTGTGAAGCTTAAAATGTGTCACGATGATAACGTTCCATAATAATACATACATACAATATGTTTAAGTGACTGAAGGCGAAGCACTGGCCCGATCGGGCAAGTGACAATACTGTTTACTGGCCCGAACGTCTCTCACGCTTGCCCCGGGCGACCGGGCAGTCCTTTATGTTGAGCCCTGCTAACTTGTTTAGAAAAAACGTGTTTCTGTCTTAAAATGTTGTTAAACACAGAGCTTTTTTGCGATAATCCAAAAGTCTAAGGTAAAATGTTATGTTGTTTTTTTTTCTGGGGGGACCAGTATCCCGCTAACGTCCAGGTTAGCCTATAAAATTATGTCATTCATGATTTTTATTCCAAATAAAAAGCATAGCTTGTAATGCACTTTAAGTTGCATTGGATAGAAGCATCTGGCAAATGCATTAATGTAGATGCACAATGTAATGCCAAAATAATGAGAACATTTTAAATGCTGTCTACTTAACAAAAGCAAGGAAAATCTGAACCAATTTGTAATAAGGGGTTAACAAAGTTAGTGTCACAAGTGTGCTTATTTAATAAGTGGCCTAAATCTTTACTCATTTTATATAAAAAATTATTTTCATTTGAATTGTGAACATAATCTTTATGAATTAATGTTCCCTTAAAACTGTACTGTACTTTTTTGACTCTAATAATTTCTCTTCACACCTGCCTCTCTCATTTTCATTTTGCTGTTTATCTCAAGCGTATTATCAAGAGATGTCCATTTCCATAGCCACAGAGAACAACAAGCTAAACTTGGGCACTGTGCTAATCCCCATGTGGTCGGGTTTTACATAATGAAGATGTCACAGTCAGATGTTTCCTGCACTGTAGCCTCTGGTCACGTGCACAGGTATGTTGTACAAACCTTCTCCAACCTGTTTAACATTTTTGCAAACAGGTCATAGTTTATGTTAGGAGTGTGCAAAAGGTGCACTCACAAAATACACAAATCATATACATTATAACACTGCCCAGGGCTAAACACACACACACCTGCCAGAGATGAAGAGAGACGTGTAAACAAAAATGCTAACAGGTCTCATCACCTACATAGTACCTTGTAATGACCTAGATGACAAGCGATGTGAGCAATGCTACAACAGATCGATGTCAGAAACAATCAGAATTATAACAAATCTGTCAAGACGAGACAAAATGACGAGTCATGTTCAGTCTGCGCTGTTCAAGTATGAAGTGCAAAGGGTAGACGGAGCAGAAATGTGTCTGTATTCTCATGACCATAAGGGTCACGCTGCTAAACTACTTTCAGTGTCTAAGGTTACAGCAATGCTGTGTAACAGTATCTCATTCCTCATGTTCTGACCTACATTACCGTCAGAGTTATGAGATCACCATCTATAACCTCATAACTTTGGCTGTCCTGTGAATGGTCACCTGCCCTACCCTTGAAATACCCAGCATTCTTTGCTCTGTAGTCAGTGAAGCAAGGGGTACACAGTTCTGCTAATTATGAAATGACAGACAAAATTATTTGATTAGGTTATGTGTGAATAAATGCATAAGTGAATAAATGTGTGTGTGTGAACTTCTCAATTCAAAATTGTGCGCAAACCGCTTGTTGAAGGGCACATGCTATGCAAATTCTACTTTTACAAGGTGTTTGGACATAAATGTGTGTTGACAGTGTGTGAACATACCAAACCTACAATGAAAAAAAAAATCCCTCTCATTTTTAACCCCCATTAAACCAAAGCCGTCTCATTAGACATGCAGTTTTGATTCTTTTGTTAATGTGATGTCACACAAACAAAGCTCCGCCCACGGCCACTGACTGACTGGTTGCTTTTATCCAAAAGCTTTTCTAAATGTGTTTGTTAGCACATTGTAGCACTAATGGTAAATATATTACTGTCTCAGACTGTATTCACAGAAATCAGCAGTAGCTCATTTGCATTTAAAGGTACACACATGAAAACAGCGTACTTTTGCTCCCACACAAATAGGGGCATTTTGGACATGCTATAACAAATAATCTATGGGGTATTTTAAGCTGAAACCTCACAGACACATTCTAGGCACACCTGAGAATATATTACATCTTGTAAAACTGGGCATAATATGTGCCATTTAAAGGAACATGCACACATTTTGGGAATTTAGCTTATTCACCGTATCCCCCAGAGTTAGATAAGACCATACATAGCTTTTTTCATCCATGTGCGTGCTGTAACTCTGTCTGACGCACCCCCCGCTAGCTTAGCTTAGCACAAAGACTGTAAGTGAATGGCTCCAGCTAGCATACTGCTCCCCAATAAGTGACAAAATAACGCAAACATTTTCGTATATGTTGTGATTTGTATAGTCACTTAGTGTACAAATAACAAGGTCATATGAGACACAGCGATCTTTTAAACGTATACATACAGGGAACTGTATTCTCAGAAGATGAAACCACGCTACTTGGGAGGAAGTGATTTGCTGGCAGCACCTGTGAAACCCAGTGGTGAGGAGTAAAGAGTTCGCTCAGAGTCAAAAAAGAAGAAAAAGGTATGTATGGACTTATCTAACTTGGGGGAATACGGTGAATAAGCTAGATTCCCAAAATGTGGACGTGTGCCTTAAAGTCGTGACATAAGGCGGACACCCCCAGTCCTGCGCTGAATTTCAGGCCCTGTGTTGAGTCCTGTGTGAAAGTGTAAATGTGTGTGTGTGTTCAAAGAAACCCTTTGGCTAGCGGGCCTTATCTTTGTGCACTGCAGCAGAAATGACCAAAATAACCCAGCTGGACTTTACCTTTATGAGGTGCTTGTTGACCCATTTCGTGAAAGTTTTCTTCTGCACCCTGTCTCGTTCATCTGTGAAAATAGAGACAGAGGAAAAAACATTGAAAAGATAGAAAGGAAGGGGAGAGAAGAGAGGAAGAGAGATTGGGTTAAGACAGGAAGTCTACACCATCATGATATTGGTTTGTATTATTTACAACAGTTCTCGATGGCATTGCTTTAAATAGCACACATTTTTAACACAGAAAGGGACACTATCAAAAAGCAATTCGTCATATGATGCGATTTCATGTTTTCCTTAGTCTTTGGAGTGTTATCAGCTGTTTGTGCATTTGGATGATCAGTAAAGTCGCAACGATTAAAATCTTAAAGAGCACCTATTTCATTTAAAAAAAAAAAAAAAACGTTATTTTGTATATTTGGTATAATACAATGTGTTTGCGTGGTTTATGGTTAAAAAACACATTATTTTCCACATACCGTACATTTTTTGTAGTTTCATATTTCACTCTCTTCCTAAAACGCACAGATTTTGTACAAAACTCATCGATTTGAAAAGTTGTGTGTCCCTGATTGGCCAGCTAATCTGTACCCTGTGATTGGCCTGAAATGTTAAGCTTCTTACCATGTTTAAAAGATTCGCTCCAAATGCAATGCTGGCGAGAGTTAACTTACAGGCTGTGAGTCAAAGCGGGAGGAATTATGAAAACTACATCACCAATCCCAGGAAGTAAACTGTTGCCTACAATCCGTGTGTTTGTTGTAGTCCAAAAAAAAGAGATTTACGTTGGAAACGAAAACTGGCGTCATTGTTTACTTTGGGGCATGTACATTTTGCATATCATTAACATGTACTAATACACACTTACACACCAAAGGAAATGTAAAAATGTGAATCGGACAATATGAATGAAGCAAAGAGTGAAAGCTCATTGCCCTCATCATGTTGTTGAAACGCTGTGCTTTGGGATTGGTGATGTAGTAAAGACCGACATTATCAGAATTCATCCCGCTTCAAACTCACAGCCTGTAAATCAACTCCTGTCAGCATTGCATTGTGAGCGAACCTTTCAAACATGGTAAGGAGCATCAATTTCCGTACAGATCACAACGTACAGATTAACAGGCCAATCAGAGACACAGCGCTTTTCAAACCATGCGTTTAAGGAAGAGAGTGAAATCTGGAGCTACAAAAACGTATGGTATGTGGAAAATAATGTGTTTTTTTAACCATAAACCACGCGAGCACATTGTATTATACCAAATACACAAAATAACCTTGTTTTTAGCAATGAAATAGGTGTCCTTTAATTATTAACCTGTTGGCACATAATTTAGCAAAACATGCATATTAAATTCACAACACGAAACATTAGCTAGAGATTAAAGAGGATTATTGTGACACACTATTAGCTGTAATAAAAGCAGTTTGATAAAACTGAAAACTAGGCTGGAAGTTTAAAAAAAGACCAGTTTAATAGGTTCATTACAGTTCTCACCTGACCTACATTTTCCAAAACATTAGAAGGAAATCACACATAAATGAATACAGGCTTAGACAGCCATGGTGAATGAATAACAGCTTGATGTTTGACCTGGTGATGTGGCAGCATATATATACACAGTATATATACACACAGCTGTGCAGAATCTACATATATTATGTCTTTAATATTTCCTAGCCCAGCCTTAATCTGACTCCGGATGTTGTTGATATGCGTAAAGTTTAATTCTTTTGAATAAAACAATGAACTACAGCCATGTAAGACTTGCTGTGTTTGAACTCTGAACATGCCGGGGCAGTGATGCAGTCAAGCAAAGAATAGAAATTTATCACTTAGTCCTGGTCATTTACAAGTTCCTGATACCGATCCTTTCTCACACTTTCTTTTTAGACACCAACTGTGAGGCTACAGTTGATACGGTTGCTACAGCGACATGGCAATTCTAAGCAACCACATGATTTTAGGCGATTTAGCATCCTGCTCGCAAATACACACACTGACATGACCCTGTACAGAACACCCCACAATCTTGTAAAGTAAGATGAATCAGGTTATAAAGCTATGTGCGGCCTCAAAAAATTAACATGAACACAGAATGAACAGAAACTGCTATTCAACCAATATTTGCATAAACGCCACACTGCACAGTTACCAACATACCAGTGATGCAAAACAGGATTCCCAAGAGTTTTATGTGTAATACCTTAATAATGTGCACCGCCTTTGTTTTATCAAGGCAAGTACGGCACACACCTCGTCGGGTTTCTCCACAAAACTTGTCAATGCATGCATGCATTGCATCCAACACTATTGCAAATGCACTATTAAAGGAAGTAACGAGTGATACTCCCTGGTAGTGACCTCTTTGACCACGTGTGCCACAGAGAAGTACATGTTGTCATTCCACAAGACAGTGAGTCACTGTGCAATTACCGTATAACCGCTCACACACACGTGGGCACACAGTGTCACTTGTACAACAGTGTGCACACATCATCACCAAAGAGCAAATCTTCTCCAGGAGAGTAAACACACAAATCACAGTCATGTCCGTGTGAATAGGTGATGACGTACGCGCAGGAACACAAATAGAAACTGACCTGTGCAGCACATGAGCATGTGCAGATGAGCATTCAGACTGCGTTCATTGCAATATTCAGGCCACATTCTGTGTTGTTGTCCTTTGGCAGCTTATTCCTTCCGATTTCCAGAATAACCAACCATGCCCTCCCTTTTCTCTTCTGAGGAACAAGTTCGTTCCTTCTTGTTTACCATCTACAGCTCCCACGTTCCCACTTGGTTTGCTGGTTTGGCCGTGGCTGCCATATCAAAGCTCAGCTCAGAGGAGCAGCTCGACTCACACGTGCATGTCAAACTCTTTCGGAGCTCCTCCCTCCAACTAATAAGAGCTTCGCTCCCCTCCTCCCTTCGACCACAGTAGATCTGTTCTTCTCCTCACCTCACGTTCGATCTCTCACAACTCAGTTCCTGTGTATGAATAATAAATCTTTTTGCAGTTGCTGTCGAATTTGAGTCTCTTTGCCTTTGAGAGTCTTGAGTTTTGATTAGATGTGAACCAGAAGAAATAAACAACTCAAATTAAGAATCTTCATGCTCATCTGAACTGTTGACAGGAAGTTCTTGCGACAGCATGTTGAGATCAGCGAGTGTCCCTGTATGATGATGTCATCCTCTGCAGATTGGTGACATCTATGTTCTTATTTCCCATAATGTCAATGCAAATTACACATAAAAAAGCTTTAAACTACCGCACAAAGCAAGCAAATCGAAAGGTTCTTATCATAAAGAGTCCTGTGATGCAGGATGAAAAGGTCCAATCGAGAGCCAAAGTGCAATGGCACAGTTGTGTGTGTGAGATAGAGAGAGAAAATCTGGCTGTGTTAGTCTTCAAGCTGTTACATCGTCATCACATACGCACTGAATATCTGTACTGAAGTAAAGAAAGCAGGGCCAGATTGAAAGTGAAAGTAAAAGCATCTGTGGGAAAAAGGACAGGTGATGAAACCTGGGGAGTTTCAGGGATGAATCAATACACCGGACAAGCAAAGTAAAAAAAAGTTAAATCTCCATTTCATATTGCAGCAGGATGCTGTGCTGAAATCACAAGCATTCGAGCCGGCAAAACAGAGGCAACTACCGTGATCTCATAAAGCTGCGACAAAACACAAACACACAACCAATCGAGCAGATGTAATCTGGAAAAGCGACAAGGAATGATCCTGATTAGCATGTAGACTCCATCACAAGTGTTCACACACAATCAATGTGAATACAGGACAGCCGAGATGCTTCTCCCACTCCTTCCTCATCCGTTAAAAACACAGGAGGCAGGCAAGATGATGAAGCTTGTAATTTCCTCTGGTGGTTTATTCACTTATGCTACTATCTCTCTGTGTCTTCACTCCATTATTCCATATTTCCCGTTTCTCATCCGATTTTGCGAGAGCCTGTTGTTGCGTCGTTCTTTCCTCCTGCGGCCCTCTGTCTGAACTATAAATACCAGATAAAGCTTACGCTCCTAATGCCACACAGAGTGCTTATCCCTCCTCTCTTTCTCTGTCTCTCTGTGGTCATCACGTCTAATCTCTCATCAGGTTCGGTTGGACAGCACTCCCTTCTCCGCGTCTTCGTCTGGTCTGTTTTGAAAGCACTGTAACTTGGCTATGTTACTCCCTCTCTTCGTAGTGGCACTAGGAGGCTGGCACAGCTTGTGTCATCCTGTCTCGTCCTGCTTTCTCCGCATGTGAATGACAACAAGTACAATCTTTGGAAACTATGGGAAGGGGTCAACTAATGGTGACGTTCTTTATCGTAAACTAAAAATGACACCCAGGAAATTCATATTCTGCCAGTGTGTAAGTTATGCAATTGGCAGACCTCCCCCCAGCGGGGCACTATCCTATTATTTCATATTAAATCTGGCCTTCTTGTGACCTGGGTTCCAAATTTAGCAAAACCAAACCTAGTTACCACAGTAACATGGAGGATTGATTTTAGGTGGTTACCACAGTTTATACCAAGAGGCTCTTAAATGCTTTATTTTGATTTCACATCTATGCATTATTTTTTGATAAACGCACATCTGACCTGTCAAATGCCTTAAAATAACCTCAAGAGCAATGTCTTGGCAATGTCTGTGGTAACTTTGGTATAGTCGAAATAATTGACTCCGGTCCTTTAAATTATGTAAGTGCTGTTATACTGTGCGTGTGCATTATATCCAAATAATTCAAGGGACCGGAGTGAAATATTCCGCTTATACCACAATTTAATTAATAATTAACACACGTGGAACATTTCTTAACCAATCAGAATACAGCATTTAACAGCCTCGTGCTATAATTAAAAATAATAAACATCTGCTTTGTGTCGTGCCACATTACCATGAACCATCATCAATTATTCCTTAAATATATGAGACAATTATCCTCATTTATTATTTATTAATAATTTGGGTAGCACTTTACTTGAAGGGGTGTTCATAAGACTGACACGACACCTTCATAATCATGACATGAGACGTGTGATAAACATGAAGGAGATTTTATGCACATTTATGACAACTGTCATTAAGTGTCATTTGTTCAATTATGTAATTTTTAATGCAAAGATGACATTGTTTGAGATGTCTTTGTTATAACAACTTGACATAAACCAATACATCATAACTTGTCATAAACCTGTCATTAACATGACATGGCAGAATAATAAGCAAACTTAATAAACTACCTAGCTTTATTGGTTAACATTACATTAAACTGTCATTAAAATGTCATTAAGTGTTAATACTCTGTCAGATAGTTTTATAACAGCATCATGAATATTTTTCTTGACCTCAACTTACAGTGGTACAAATTAACTTGTCATTAAAATGTCATTTAAGTGTTAATAATGTGTCAAATTATTTTAAATACCTTAACAAAATGCAACAGACACATCAAAAGATTATACTTAACTTTATGTATGTGCACAATACACACAGAGGGTTCTGAAAAAAATTCTAACAAAACCATTAATTAAAGGAACTGTATGTAGGATTGTGGCCAAAACTGGTATTGCAATCACACAACTGGTGGCCAATACACAACATGACAACATAAACATCAGTTGAGGGCTGCAACTCCACTTTTTAAATGACAATATCGAGGCCAGACCACTGTTGTCAGTGATATAAGTATTTGAAATGAAAATTATTTCTTAATGTCTAGTGACATTTCAGGGCCATTTTATGATTAATTGATATAAATTTCTTGCATACTGTTCCTTTAATTTAATTAATTTAATGTAATTAACTCATTATTGTACTTCTTACATTTAATTTTAACTGAATGGGTTACCAAATGCAATAAAATATAACTAACAATTTTAACTATTATTATTATTACTATTATTATTGGATAATTGATTTTATTTCTTAAACACCTGGAAAAACCTTAAAAAAATTATGGACTTAAGAATATTAATAATGGTGTTATAAAACTATTTAACAGAATATTAACACTTAATGACATTTTAATGACAAATTATATTTTCACCACTGTAGTTTAGGTCAAGAAAAATATTCATGACACTGTTATAAATATGAGAGTAGCACTTAATGTCATTTTAATGATAAATTCAATTTATATCACTGGTAAAAAGTGGTCGTTATGTTGTCTTAGTAATGACAAGTTGTCATGACAAGATATGATGTATTGCTTAATGTCAAGTTGTCGTCATAAAGACATCTCAAACAATGTCATCTTAAAAATGACATTATTGAATGATTGATACTTAATGTTGTCACACCCCTTCCAGTAAAGTGTTACCATAATTTGTTTATGTACAGCTGTGTTTACAACTTTAGATAAAAAAAATCCATTTTGAAAAATTGGTCCACGTACGGGTTAGCCTATATGTAAAAATAAAATAGCAAATCAAATACATGCTATACTGTGTGTACTGTAAATATAACACACCCGTATGGCAGAAAACATGAAGGCCTAATATTTCACTCCAGGCTAATTCTCAGAAATAAAAGGGCGTTACGACCAAAGCAGTAAGCCTTTGTAACAACAGCCAGTATTTAAACCATTAAAAAAAGTCTGTTAGAAGCATTGTGGTGAGACCCAGACAAGCACTGACCTAAAAGGACACTGGAAATGATGGATAACTTTTGGCATTAGTTTGTTTTAACTTTGTGTACCAAATAAACCATCTAGACTTGAGGTCTACCACATTTGTATATCTTCACGCATCATAGTACAACACAAAGGACGAAAGGTGATCGCCAGCACAAAACATCCTCAGACAGACACATACAAATATACTTATAATGGAACGTACCCAACCCTGGCGGGTTTACCCACACCCATGTCCCGCTATACTTCCTGTTGTAGCTAATAATAATCTCTGTGGAGCAGCATTGTACCTCTTTCGCTTTAAAATTTCTCAAATCACACACAGCTGGTGACAGCTGTCATACACTAGAGAGATTTCTACAGACCACATGACAGTTACATAAACACTGACAGACAGACAAACTCTGTCGCATAATTCCCCTTTGTCCCACTGACTTTCACACATTTGCAAATGAGGACTATTAACATTACCTATGGCAGCATGTGACCTTCACCTACAACTATGCAGTAAAAATCAAACCAGCATTTTCACCCTGGGGAACACACGAATTATGTACAATGACAGATATGCATTTACGTGTATATACCAGGTCACAAGTACAGGTATATTTGTAGAGAAAGCCAAAAATACATTGTATGGGTGAAAATTATAAATGTTTCTTTTATTTCAAAAATAATTAGGGTATTATATAAAGATCATGTTCCATGAAGATATTTGGTCAATTTCCTACAGTAAATATATATTAAAACTTTATTTTTGTGAGTGGATGCAGTTGCTAAGGACTTCATTTGAACAACTTTTAAGTTCAGTTCAGTTCAATTTTATTATCCCTAATCCCACTAAGGGAAATTAGATTGCATTCAAAAAAACAAACCACACATATTCAATAACACAACACGATACTTAATAAATGATAAACCATATTACACCACAAAAATAAGACAAGGACCAATACATTAAAAAGGCGATTTTCCCACTGTTTTTTTGCAGGTATCAAATTTTTAAATAGTTGTATCTCGGCCAAATATTGTCCTATCGTAACAAATCATACATCAATCAATTGAAAGCTTTTTATAGCTTTCATATGATGTGTAAATCTCAAATTTTGCAACATATAGACCCTGAACTACATTAAACAAAACTAAGGAGCTAAGGACTTAAAAGAAAACATTAGCATTTAGCCTAGCCCCATTCATTCCTTAGGATCCAAACAAAAGTTTTGTTTTGTGCCACCATACTCACTCGTGTACCTACTCATGTAACAGTCTTTAAATAGGGAAAACATGAAAGTGTTTGGTGGCTCATAAATTCATCCCAGTTTGGGGCCATAGGAATGAATGGGGCTAGGCTAAATGCTAATATATTCACAAGCCGCTTTACAAAGATTAAAAGTGCACGCATTGAAAAATTATAGGTATGTATTCATTTTTTCTAAGTTGAGGTAGTAAAATATTGAAAAACAGTGGTGTTTCCCTTAAAATCTTAAACTAGCCGCATTAAGTGAATGTGTGCATCAAAGTGCAAACAGTGCCAGACAAGCGACAATGCAAAAAAGACAGTGCAAGACGCAAGACAGTGCAACAACAATACAACAAAACACAAAGTGAATAAAAATAAATTAAGTAGCGCCGCCCAGTGCAATATGGCTCTGATTACAGAAGAAAATTGTTGTAAACATCCCTACACATATTTTAGCAGCAGTAGGGTAGTAACATAGTAAAGGGTAATGTAGTCAAGACAGCATTTGAAAAGTGATGTGCAAAAATAAACACATTGCTGAAATGAAAAGTACACAATTTGAGTAGACAATTTTTTGGGAGCAGGTGTGACACAGATTAATATTGATGGTGTATCTGAACAGGACTACACGAAGGTGTGCTGTTTGTGTAAATAACAGCAAAGCTACACATCATGTTTCAATATCAAAAGCTTTGAAGTGATGATTTAATGCTCTGTGTGAAAACGTACGGTACATGCTATTACAATGCACCGAAACATTCACAGCAGATGATCACAGCAAGATATCAGACTACCTTGGAAGTAGTATATCTACATTTCCATACATAACTGAGTCCATACATGAAGCAGTGCAGCTACACTCTCAGAAATAAAGGTACAAGGTGGTCACTGGGACAGTACCCAAAGAGTGCATAATCGTACTTTAAAGGTACATATTGGCAGTATAAAAATACATATTTGTCCCTAAATAGTAAATATTAGGACCTTGTTAAAGGGTACTGCCCCAGGGACAGCTTTGTACCTTTTTTGACAGTGTAAGATACTATCAGCATAGCATAAATTTAACAGGAAGAGGTGGAGCCTAAAGAGGAAAGCCAAGAGATTCCCTTTCAGATTGAGAGAGAGAGAGAGAGATGTGCATTACCAGAAAGATAAACCGCACGTCTGGAGTTCTGGCGTCTACGGTACAGCCACATTCCAGTTGCCGTCAGCAAGTGAACTGCCACAAACAGCACTGGTCCGATTACGGCCGGATGAAAAGAGTCCATCGCTTGATCAAACTTAGAGACTTCCAAATCACGACTCAAATTTAATAATACAAAAAATAAATACCTATCTACCTAAATCGTCATTGTTTGCATCCGTTTTAAATCTTTAAAACAGCAGGAACTGGTCAAAAATATACGTTTTCGCTCTCCAACTTCACTTAGAAAAAGTAACTGTGCTGAGACTAATAACTTAACCAAGTCTTCCTCTCTGCACTCCCTCCTTCTCATTTCGTCTCACTATCTGACACACTTCCACCGAATTCCTTTCCTGTGAAACAAGCGACATGCTTTTAGCTATTGCTCTGAGAGCCGTTATAAAGGCAAAGAATAAAAATACACAGAAAACTGAAGCAAGAAATAATGTTTCCCTTTTCTGTGTCAGACCACATGGCTCTCTATCCTTCCTCTACTAGCCTGTGCTTCTCCTCGGTTAAATGTTCATGCGCTGTGGATGTCAAAGCGTGCATCTGTTTATGCTTGTGTATCTGTTGCTATGAGTAAGCACTGTCGCTCTCTTCCATATTTACACGAGACCTTCTACGGAGAGCACAGAGCGGTGCATTTGTCAGGGAGCAAAGAGGCAAATAGCGTTGAAGGGTGTGTGGTGGCCATTGCCCCCGTCTCATTTGGGATGAGTTACATTTGCTGAATGTGCGAATGACATAAGAGCGATGTTGTGTTATAGAGCTTTGTTTGTTTGTTAAACACTAGTGAGACTGTACAGTATGTGGTCATAGTGCAGTGATTCAGTATGACTAACTGTTTAGTCAAAGCACCTGGAGGGTCTTACTGTAAACGCATGTCTATGTGAGCGAGAGACTGAAATATGGAAATGAAGATAACTTGATAAGTAAATGGGAGTATTTAAAGCTGACTTTATACTGAACACAGATGGCGCTATGTTTTTTGTGCTGGTGATATGATCACCACAGCCGGTCTTTTTGGGCGTACCCAAAGAATATTTGTGGTTTTGCTGTGACAGGTGGCCACATTAGTCCCTTGACTCATTGGGAGGTGTCATGCAATGTCATGTGCCTCATGTGGGGGACATCCAATAATCTGCCACTGGTGTCATTTGTCGGTCCAATCACAGATCACTAGTTGCATCATTTCTACATGTCTTATGGTATCATATCTTTAAAAAAGTAAAAAGGGGAAATACAAGAGACAAAGGGACAAAAATATAGGTTTTAGCATGACAGGGAGGAGACGGACTGAGGAAAATGTGCTAAGACAACTGCAAATCTGTGGCAGTGGTGTGTAACCACTCGAGACATGGGGTTTACAACTTGGTTAGTGTGAAAACAAATCTAGCGTCACATTACAATGAAAAAGAAAGGAGATGAAAAGTAAAGATGGAATCTTAAGGATTGTAAGGATTAAAAAGTTGAATAAAAGTTAACCCTTTAAGTTATTAGGGTGAATCTTGTGACTAGTTTATTGTTACATTTACATATTCAGCAAATGGGTGATTCTCGCAAAATTAGACTTATGAGGTGTCATGAAACGGTTTGATAAAAAAGTAAATGATATCAAAATAAGACGCATACAGGTACAAACATCTCTTCATGTACTATTTTGCACATGATTTCAAATTACATCATACAAACCAATTTTGTTGTTTTTTCCACATTTAAGGGGAAATTTTTCATTACCGCAATGTGTCCATGACTGGATTTTGGTAATGGAAATATTTATAATTAAAAAATCTAAAAAATAAAATGATTCAGTGCATATTATACTATAAACATTTACAGTAAAGAAACATGTGATATTTGGTGATCACTGGTAAATGTGGAGACAATAATAAGGAATATAAATGTGTCTAAGAAAAAAAATTCTCATCCTCCACAACAATTTTCAATCATTGTTTAAGCCCTCAAGGAACTAACATTTAAAAAAAAAAATAGTTGGAAGGGACATAATTGACTGTGACACTCAAGATGGCTACCAGGTAAGCAGTTCTTATTTTTTCTCTCCAGATAAAAATTTAAATTTTGTTTGTCATAGTACCTAGACAACTTTTTAGTTCTCATTACGAAACATGAGTTTGTAAATGCATATATTTAATGTAATATCATGTAGCGGCAATGCTAATGCTAAAAAATTAAACATTTTTATAGGAAATAAGTTTTAAATCCTCTAAAAAGAATGGTTATAGTAAGTTCAGACCTTAATCTTATATGTGCCAAAAAAATTGGCTTCAAGTTTTTTTTTTGATGCTGGACATGGATTTTGTGAGAATGGACACTGGATTTCATGAGAATCACCCATATGCTTAAAATGATTTTAAGTGGAAAGATCATTAAAATCCGTCTTTTTCCATGTTTAAGTGCTATAATTGGGTCTCCATTGCTTCAATCATCTAGAAAATGTGAAAAAGATCAACCCAATAACTTTGTTTTGGTTTCTCTACAAGCATGTGAAAAAATAAGTCATTGATATGTGGCTCCCCTTGTGATGTCAGAAGGAGATAATTCTGCCCTTAATCTACACTATCCAACCATGCCACTGCAATTTAGTGCAGAGATCATTTGCATTTAAAAAGACACACCGAAAAATAACACATTTTTTTCACACCAACATAGTGGCAATTTAAACATGTTATGATAAATTATCCATATGGTATTTTGTACTAAAACTTTATATGCGTAACAAATGTGTGTTCACTCCAAAATCAAAAGAAAATAATAAAAAATACAATATGTTTAATGAAGAAAATCTTGAAATAGGAAAATGAAGATTGTTGTTAAGCATTTGTGTTAAATCCTAAATCTTAAATGTATTTATTTGTAAATAAGGTATTTTATGAGCTTTCTGTAAATCCATTAATATTTATCATATCACATTTCAAAACAACATAATCGACTCATTTTCAAATAAGTTTAAATAATTTTAAATTCACTTAAAGGCAGTACAACAAAAAAGTTCCTGATGTATGAATGCTATGCGTCTGTCTGGATATACTTTTAAATAAGAACAAGAGATACCTGGAGATCAAACACTCAAACATGCATTAACTCATTCTCTAATACACAAAAAGGCCCATTTAAGGTCTCCTAAATGATTAGTTTAAATGAGAAAACACAATAATGTCACAATGACATCTGATGTCTCTGAGGTAAGCTGTAGGAAAACAAATTTCCCCTATAGGGACTGATAACATGGAAACACAGAGGGAAGAAATATCAATGGACAGCAAGAGAGATGAGATAATATTTACTACACTGCGATCTAATGTGTGCATGTATAATACATTTACATTATGTTTACATTTATTCATTTAGCAGATGCCTTTAACCAAAGCGCTTTACAATTAAAGCGGCATTTAACATTTCTTTTAAGCAAAGCTCACTAGGCTAAACTGTTTTTTAGTAGTAAAATGAATTGCTCTATTCAAACCAACAAAAAATATCTTACTGTCACAGGTGTCACTTTCACTGCATATTATATTATGATTATTAGATTACAAGGCCACACTGTTCTGTACGGCTTTGAGACTCTGCCTGTTTGAATGATGCTGGGATCTCTCTCTCTCAGACACACACACACACACACACACACACACACACACACACGCACACACACACGCATCTGTCTCGATCACTTGCACATTTTCAATGTGAAATTCAGCAGGCTGGCTTACTGACAAGGTCGCCCTGATGTTCAAACCCACATACACACTCGCCGTCTTATAAAATTTGGTGTACTTACAGTACAATATGTCACCACAATTTCTGTTTAGTTCAGTGTTCCTCCTTCAAATCAAACAAGACGTCAAAGGAAATATGCTAAGTGTAAACAAAGACAGGGCGTAGGGTGCTAACATAAAAAGAAGAAGATGAAATATTCTGTAATCAATTATCTATATGATATTTTGAGCTAAAACTTCACATACGTGCTCTGGGGACACAAAAGATTTATTACCCCCAATAACAATAGGTTCAATTTAAACAAAAAATGTATGACACCTACCAGTATATGGCATTATTTGAAAGAGACATTTACCTTGAACTGTCGCTGTATGACTGGAGCTGCATAATGTCAAAAATCTTATGAAAAAAACTATAGTATAAAACTATATTATTACTACATTATGGGGCGGTTTCCCAGACAGGGATTAGACCAGTCCAAGACTAAAATAAATATAAGAGATGTCCAAACTGAAAACAACTTGCACTGACATATATTAAAATACATCAGTGCCCTTTGTTTTGCCTCAAAATGCACACCAGTAATGTTTTAGTAAGGCATTAAACTAAGGCCTAGTACAGGTTTAAGCTAATCCTTGTCTGTGAAACCACCCCAATATGTTTAAAATGACACAGGACAAAAAAATATTTTTTAATTTATACTGTTCCTTTAAATCTGGGCACAAAGTAATTCCCCAGGATATTTTCTAAAAAGTAGTTAAATTAGCAACATCTTTGCAACACTGACATGCAATACAAAGAAAATGAGATAGGGGGCAGTCCTGTAACACTCACAGCACTTGAGGATACACAGCCCTACTTCATTGGGCACTGTCACAACCAACAACACTGTCACAAGACATGACATCACTGCCTCCCAGCTGATGTCAGATCAGTTACTTTTAACCTGCTTGATAATGATGACATTCGTCAGCAATCTCATAGAGTAAGGGCACGGGTAAAGCAACACAGAAACTGACAATAGGAGTGGCGAGTGTCACAAAACATTAAAAGGACAGAAATACCTGTGATGCATTTAAAGAGATAATTCTTATTTACACACAATCCTAAGCTAAACAATTGCCGGAGTGGCACCATATCGAATTTTGCAGTATTAAAAATGAAGTTACTAATACTGACTGGCATGCAGTAGAATAAAAGGGAGTAAATGTACTTGTTTTGACAAGGTTAATGGAGTATGTCTTACCCAGCCCTGTTTAAAATATGCCTGAAGGGTCATATAAAAAAATATTACATGAGCTGCAGACTCATTAACACGAGAGTAAAGCTTATTACAGAGCAGACAACACTACAGATATACCCACACTGACAAACGCACAACAAACAGCATTGCCTTAAGACTCTACACAAACATTCGTGCAGACGGATTAAGTATATGCTGAATAATTCATGAAGATAACAGCCATGTGAAACCTTATAGGGAAAATTATGGTGCTGACACTTAATGTGTCATACACAGATAAAACGGACTGATATTGTTAAATCAAATTAATAGCTTTGGTAGGATATAATGACATTTTAATCACTGCAGTAAACACTATATTGTAAGCTTAATACAAAAATAAAACCTTATGTTTAATAAAATGTTTCATAAAATAACAGTGTGTCCACTAGGTGGACCATGCAATTCCGTGTGGACCATGTAATGGCAAAGACAAACTGAACCTACGCCAGATACAGGCCTCTGAGACAAATGCGAATGGACCTACATAAATAAACCCAGCTAACTATACTAACGTCAATCTAAAGGGTCACCCTTTCATTAACTGTCAACTAGTGTTCGCCCTTAAAGTTCATCTGCAGTGAAGTCGCTGAACCTAAAGGGACCAGTACAGTGTTTGTGTCGGTGTGACACCATGATTGCGTCACAACCAAAGACTGATTGGCCTGGCCTCGGTTCAATGCAGATTTAAAAGGTCTTTTTATTGAGCCACTTTACCTCTGCCGCCAGGAAGCGGAGCACAGAGTCATTAGGCAAGTAAAGAGAGACGCTGCCTACGGTACGAATGAAGAAGAGATTTACTTTAACACCTCTTTTAGGAATCATGTCCGAGAGCCAAACCTCCCGAGTTGACGACAGAATTAGTTAATCAAAGGTTAACAGTGGGGAAAATAAGGTTGGGGAAAATAATAGAAGGAAGGTCGTGAGAGAGACAAATTTCCGAAGAGGTCAGGAATGGGAAAGAACAGAGACAGGGGGAAGAAAGAAAGAAAAGATGAAAAGAAAGGGTAAAATGTGACGAGGATACACAAATACAAGGCAACAGAGTGAATGAACATTATCATCACCTCCCATTTTCTTCTCTGCTCCTGTCATCACCATGGAAACCAGTAAATTAGGTACCGGCCTTGCCCCCTGTCAGCCACTTGACCCCTCATAAAAGACCCTTATTTACCTCTGAGAGACCGAAGGAGACATCTACTACAAAGTCCAGTTGATACGTCTCCCACGTTCTCCTCCAATTGTGGGAACTTGAGAAAGTTGCCACAATGTTTTCCAAATCTGGGGTATAGGATTGCTATTGTTTGTAGTAATAAAGATGCCAGAAGTTTATAGCACCTTGGTAGCAGTAAATAAACTAGGCTCACCATTAAGACACTACTGTTTCCCCGAGATGAGGAATGATCTGGAGCGTTTAGCAGGAAGAATTTCACAGCTGAGCTTTGTGTGTGCTCAGTCACGCACTGTACCATGGGAAAGGGCCACCAAGAGGGACCACTTCACCAAAAAAGAAAAGCCTTGTGTCTAGCACTGTGTGTAAGATGTGAGTAATGCTCATGGGGTGCCTTTGGACGGATGAAACCATTCAAACTTGTCAGCTTTTCTTGAAAAGCTAATGGGACTAAACGGGACCAAAAGATCCTAAATGGTAGGGTGGTCTAAATGTTGTCAAACAGAAGCAATGCACATTTCTTTAATCGACAATACATTAAATGGTCAGTGGCCCTGCTAATGAGTTTAAGCACAGCTGGTTCATTAGGGAAAGGTAATCCGTTTTTAACAAGCCACTCTAGGTCAGTCCTGTTGAGAAGTACGGGACCCTTGAGATCCTCGGCTTGTTTGAAGTGTAGGACACTGGACGTAAAGCCAAACTATAAAGGACAGAGGGGATGGAGAGCACAAAGAAAAGACTAAGATTAATGCAATTTTTGATGGAAAATCAGACAAAGATAAAAAAGGAATACTGGGAAAACTGGGGCCAGAAGAAGAAAAATTGGAAAAAGAAAACACGGGCCCCATCATGCATTCATCTGATCAACAGGCCATAACCAGTATAGAAGATCTGGACTAATATCCATGAATGCAAGAACTGCATTTTCATTTACATTTTTCCCACACTTTTATTCAATCACTTTTTCTGTACTCCCAGGACATCTTACATGCATTCATTTACTGGGAAAGTTCCATTGCCAATAAAGAAGGCCAGCTCAAAAGGTGAAATCAACTTTCCCACACTGTTCCAAGAAGGGCACCAGATATCAAGAATATGAGACCAACCTCCCAAAAAATATTTAACTTTGTGTATTTGTGTGTGTATACTGGCCCACTGCAACCTAGAGGTCATTGGCAAAAGAGGTAAACCGAAAGTTGGTCATTAGCCAAGTACCTGCAATCCGAGTATTGTATTATCAGTCCCAAGATAAGATTTTCCAAAGACCGGGAAGGATGATGGATTAGTGATAAATTAGTTATCATTTCTTTTGCTCTTTTTTCTTAAAATATAATATCTGTACCAGGCATTTCTTTGAAAAATAATATGTAGAGAAATCAACAATAATCATTGTCCAGTATTGGTTGATAGTTCTGTAAGTGGTTCACTTTGAGATGGTCTTCAAGATAACATATCAACAAGATAAGATTGTGGAAGCTAGAAGGTCAAATATGTGATATGCAGTTGTAAACTAATTTCTATTGATTAAACTTATACAAGTTATAATTTCTTAAGAATTGAAAGTTTGACTCTTTTTGGAAGGGCGTTACTGATATAAAACCAGCTTATACACCAGCCACAACAACTACATGCAACAAAAAAAAAATGATTTCATCCAGTCAATGCAAGACAAATCAGCTTAACTACACTGCATTAAGATAAGCTATGTAGGAACAGCACAAAATATAGTGTGAAATTGATAGGCCAAAGTATCAAAAGCATGTGCCAGTCACCAAAATCTTTTTGAAACCAAAAGAGCAGAACTGACCTATAATTAACAAAAATGAATGAAAAAAAAAAAGGAAATGACACGTTTTGAAACAAAAGTCCCCAAACTAAATTTGGGAGGAGTGGCAGAAAGACGACTCAAAACGCAAAATGTTTGCGTGAGGAGCAACACAAATTTGACATCATTTATGTCCCATTTGAGTCAGCAGGGGAGGAACGCAATTGTGCTATAAAGACGAACAAGGCTCAGGGACTGCAGGAAACTCCTACACAAAACACCAACACACCCATACAGTATGCATATCAAGACAGGGACAATAGTTTTTCCCACCACAATCTCTACAGCCATAATTACCCTTTAACTATCCTGTGTGATTATAGAGACGGCAAGCAGTCATAACAATATGATAGTGGTTGTAGAACTCACTAAACTGATACGAAAGTACCCCTTAAAAAAAACTTTTGGAAGATAATTCAAAATAGCCAATGCCACTAAATGCAACGCAATCTGTGCTTATTCAGACGACCACATTTGTACATTTCTATACAGTTTTTTCAACCCTGTGAAGTTTGGGATAGGGGCAGGGTTACGGGTGGGGTTTTATTATAGTTTTTTTATTATATCATTGTACGTTTTCGTACGATTCACTTAGTAAGGCTGAACCAGAATATTTGATTATTCAAAATATTCATTCGATGTGTTGGCAATCGATTTTCAATTTTGAGATTTGAATAATATGTAAAAAAAGAAGAATATTGTTAATACAGAGACTGCCAAGCAGGAAGTGTGCTTAATGCTCCCTCCCATTCTATAGGTGGCGACGTGGCACTGAGAGACTGGTTTGCAACAGCCACCAAACCCCACAAGAAAAATATATGTTTGGCCCTGTCCCAAATGGCGCACTTCATGTGGACTTTCGGTCTTGTGGCCTTAAATTGTGCATGCTCGCTTAGTCTACGAGTCCGTAGGGTGTCCTTTTTATCGTTTTTAAGCTGCGAAGTGTGCTCATCAGCTCCCCCTTTGAACCCTTGATGCGGTCTTCGGCAAAGCCCGCACTGCAGCAGGCTTTGCGCACTCTACCAACCCAGAAGTCCTTGCGAAAGAGAAATCAGATCAATCAGACGACAGAAGGGAGGAGTTCACACTGATTGGCAACTTCTCTTCCTATTTCCAGCGTGAAGCTCAAGTATGTCCCAAAATACAACTTCGGTGCACCCTCTTGGACTCGCATCAAGGGTCCCTAGGGTCTGCACTACATGATGTTATCAAAGTGTGGATTTACAAGTCCGGAGTGTGCCATTTGGGACAGGGCCTTTGGCTACAAAGATAAAATAAACTTGAAACTGAAAGTATGCTATAGTGTTCTTTATTTATTACAGTTCATTGAACTTTGTTCATCTATTTTTTGTTCTTCTTTTTTTAATAGCCTACCCTTAAGTTTACAGTGCAAGTACTAACTGTGCTGCTAATTTCTGGAAGAGCTTTGTTTGTTAGAAAAATGTTAGGCTACCTTATTACTACCTGTGTGTTTTGTATCACTAGTTCTCGGGGCAAAGTTTATTTATTCTGAACTTTTCACGTGTCCAAAATGCGACACTGCACTCCCTGGACTACGCAGCAACACACCCGCCACATGTAAAGTTGATAGGATGAACAGTGCAAACAGACAGAGTTTCCTGCCTTTTTTAAAAAGAAAAGATCATGTTCAGCCCCCTCCCTCCGAAGATTCGAATATTCGGTGTTGATTACTGCCGAAGCTTCATAGCTCAAAAATTGGTATTTAAACCAGCCCTAGAGATCAGGCTGACAAAATGTATAAAAAGTTATTTATTTCCTGTTGACTGTTTTCTACATAAAATAATCCTACATAATGTAAAGAAAATTCTGTGAAAACATTGCCAAAGATTGAAATCAATGAATGAATTCAAACTTTGATGCTAAAAATGTTATTATGAGACCGGTTCACAAATCAAGTGTTGGCGCCAACATTACATTCTGCAATATCAGTGCAAAAGCAGTCCTGGACGGCAGAGCTGACCAAAAATTAGGACATATTTAGAGACATACCCGCAGAGGGCACGACAACACTATTTATCAACAACTTCAAAATGGGGTCTTTCTACCAACAGTGTTTTTGCCGTTTTGAAGACGGTTTCTCATCTGGGCCTGCCACACCCAACTGGCATGCAGGAGATATGAAGGCCTGAGTGCTTATCTCACTGCCTCGGCCTGCCCGCGCTTATGTCCTGCGTATCTCCACATAATTACATCTTTCTTCCCCAATGTCATGGTAAATCTAAAACAATTTCCACTTTTTCACCCATAAAATCCTCAGGACTACTCACACACTTTCACAGGCATACGGTCCAATATTACAAACAAGAATGCACGCTGGGTCAAGATTCTGAACTTTGTACTACAGTAGAAAAACAAACTTTGAAATGGACAGAAAGCAAACGCAAACAAGTAACACTAACTAAACCATGTGCATATGAAATTGGTTATCCTTGGTATGAAGGTCAAAAGTGTCCTAGCAGAGTAACATCAGCAATATTTGTGTGTTCCAGTGTTTTGCTTGAAAAGTATGTTTGTGCTTTTTTATCAATATCCACATCCATCACCTGTCATACGGTATGCACATGAAAAACCAAATTCCTATGACCACTAATATAACCAACATGGTCTACACCCATTCTGGCATGGCTAGTCAAAAGTGGCTATCAGTGAGATCATGTGGGTGAATGTGACTGGCCACAGTGCAGATTTGGTTGTGCGCTTTGGCAGCAGATCAAAGGCTTGTTGTGGTGTTTCATTATATCATCAAGAATAGGAAACACATCAGATCTGACGGGCAGTAATCGGGAACATCAGTGCACACTTTGGGCCAGAGGAGGTCCCTTAAAACAGCCATAAGGAAACCTTCAGTTAGAAGCAGCACCTTTTCTGTAACCTCGACATGTGTGAAAGGTTTGGAAAATGACGTGACATGAGGTCATACTTTACTAATAAAATCAATATTATGTGTTAAAGACTGATGAGTCTTTGGCAGCAGGAAGAATTAAAGCTTGTCAATATTTACTTTAATGCTGGATATTTGCCATATTATTATCGGCATCTATAACCGTGCCAGCTAAACAGATAAACAGAAGTCAAAACAAGGCACATCATTAGTCACCAAATATCAGCACTGACCACTAAAAAACTCATATCAGTCAGCCGTTTTTCTGCTTTGCAAGGACATGAGGGGAAATTATAAAGCAATATAAAAGTGACAGTCATGCAACCAAAAGTTAAGAAAATTTAGGAAGTTTGTTCTTTCAAAAATCTAATTTATTGAAACTGACCCAGTTCTTCCCACACTCAAACTTTACAGAGCTTTGCAGTACGTACTGTATGTAATAAATCATGCAGAGATGGCAAATTGAGATGACACAAAGCTGATGTTCTCCACAAGCTTTCTGCCTATACAAGTGAGAAATAATAATAAATGACTACTGTGGACTCTGAGACAAATTTCAAATGCATTGCGTGCATCCCAGTTGCAGATTGCTGTCTGCTTTAAAGTTGCTGTAACAGACCTTGAAAAAGCCCAAGGGCAAAACAACAAAGACCTCAATGAGGAATGTGCATGTGTGTGATGGTTAGTAGGCAGGACTGTCTGTGTGTTTGGTGGTGATGTGTGAAAAAGTCCGAGACAGGGTTGAAGGGGATTGAGACTAATTAAGGTTAGTTGGATTACAGTTCTGGGGGGCAGACGGCACAACAAGTCAAGCCACAGTGACCAGATTGTGATAAACACGCTTCCAGATGCTTACGAGACGCATGTACCTGCTGTTCTGAACTTAGGTTTTTACCTATCCATCTACCATCTGTCTTCAAACACTGTCCAGGTGCCGCAACATGCAATATCATCCGATGAAACATCGTAATGCAACAATACCTTGCCATTTAAAGGCAGGGTATCTCATTTGATCCAGAAACATTTTTAGTTGTGCTGGTTACAGTCTCCTCAAATCCTGATAGCAATCACTATGTTAAGTTGTTTAAATGTATTTGTAGAAATTTATGTCATCTGTGAAAGGCGTAGGACTGAAAAATGTTCAACCAATCATTGATCTCGGTCCGAACGGATGTTGCTTTTTTGTCCCTCATCCGTAAGCGTAATTTGAATGCCACCACACAGCCTGTTCACACAGACACCATACATCATCGGCGCGTTCACGTGCGCTCACCTTCCGTCTGTAAACAGAGGGAGAATGGCAAACTTTCCTGCTGAATTGACAACCTGCACAGGAGCCACAAAACGAAAGACATCTTTTATAACAACAACAGCAAAAACTGCCTGGATCAGCAAAGACCAAAAACCCAAATTAACGGTAATCGGTAACTTTACTGCTTTACCACGAGATGCAAACAGCTGCAGGAGGCAAAGGGTTTGAAAGGGTCATTGCACTGTTTATTTTGGTAAGGTAGGTACGCGATATGTTTGTATTGAGATGGATTCAGATATTCAACTTTGATGAAACATTGTGTTACTAAAGAAATCCGTTCATTTACGGATTAGCGTAATTATATAGTTACTACGTCTACACAACCAATGTGCTTTAACTAAATCTGATGTAAACCAGTTGTTTATGTTGGTTATTTTGGTAATGTTATTCACTTTGTACTGCAAAGTTTTCTCACTGGTGAATGAGACATGAGATGTGACCGTCTGATCTGTGCGTTTTCATGTGTTTTTAAAGAGGCGTGACATTGGATGGCAATTTGAATGGAGGGTGGGATCGTGATTTCATTGCTAGTCGGCTACTGTTAGCATTTTTCAATATGTGATACCCTACCTTTAACAGATTATATTTTGCTATCTGTCTATGACTAACGCTGATAGCACCTTGGCTGTCACACCCTCAAACATACCTTTAACAAATGCAGCATTAAAGCATAACCTGATATGGCTAAACATGATCTTCAATTTGATACCAATTTTGGCCACTTCAATTTTAGGAAAATCTTCTTTTTCTGAACGCTACAGGCTTGACTGGCCATGTAAGAGACCTGGCATGGCTCAGACAATAGGGCTACTGTCTGGGTATTACTTGGGTAAAACATCCCCATCCCCACCCGTTCATGCTCCATATGGCCAACACAGTTGCGTTCGATTCTACTAACACTAAAAGCTTGTGCAAATGTCGGCTCCATGATCTTGGATTAAATTACAAAGGAAATACAGAACTATCTTCGGTTACCAAAATAACAAATGGAAGATGATTCTGTGGAGATGTTAAACATGCTTGCAAGTAGGGCTGGGTGATATACCTAAATTCATATAGCAGTAATTTTGGGATGAATGATGATATATATCAAAGTCAAAGCCTCTTTCAAGATGTCACAATTACCTTTATTACAGGTAAATCAACTTCAAAAAAGAATCCAATTAAAACACAGGATTTTCTTCCCTGTTTGAAAAGGTACAATTGGTCAACATGCAAACTGGTCAGAAAGCTAATGCCTGACCTCAGTATGCATTTCAGGCAGAGCCTCTATAGCAAAGGAGGGTTATACCGATATCCCGTTGGGAAAAAACACATGTGACGGTGGACCCCAAAACCAGTAGTAAGTCGCACGGGTATATTGCTATAGCAATAGCCAATAAAACACTAACTGTATGGGTCAAAATTTGTGATTTTTAATGCAAAAAAGTTTAGGATATTAAGCAAAAATCACATTCCAGGATATTTTATACATTTCCTTCCGTAAATATTTCAAAAATGTCTTTTGCATTTATAAAACATGTTGCAAATGACTTCATTTGGACAACTTTAAAGAAGATTTTCCAGATATTTCATATTTTCTAAAAGTTGTATTTCTGACAAATAACTACTTATCATACCAAACCATTCATCAATGGAAAGCGTATCTATACAGCTTTCAGGTCACATATAAATCTAAACTTACCATTATATAAGGTCACATATTACCAAAATTTGATATAACACCCAGCCCTACTTGCAAGGTTTAAACGGATGGACAGCTGTAAGGTGCCAGGAAAGAGAGACAATCTTAAAGGGACGGGTTCACCCAAAAATTTTAATTCTGTCATCATTTACTCACTCTCATGTTGTTACAAACCCGCATAAATTTCTTTGTTCTGATGAAGAAAAAAAGGAATATATTTTGAGAAACGTTTGTAACCAAACCGTTTGTGGACCCCATTCACTTCCATAAGAAAACTATTGAAGTAAATGTGGTCCCCAAATGGTTTGGTAACAAATATTTCTCAAAATATATTTGTTTGTCTTCATCAAAACAAAGAAATTTATACAGGTTTGTAACAACATGAAAGTGAGTAAATGCTGACAGAATTAAAATTTTTGGGTGAACTATCCCTTTAATGCAGATCAAGTGAACTACTCCCTTTAAGCAAATTATGACCATTCACAGCAGCTTTCAAGGAAAATACTCTCGATTTCTTGACAGGTGATGCGCATGACATGAACAAATTCACAGCATCAACTTCAACACTCAAACCCCAAAACAAAAAACAGGTTCAATGAGCAGTTGAGCACTACTAACTAGTAATCCACAAAAAGATACTAGAAGATTTTAATGCGTTGCTTAGTTACATGCGTGCTTAGTTATAAAGCTTAAAACTTGATCAAACGTGTGTAAATGTTCTCTCTTAGCATCTCCACTCATCCATGGTTACTACAGAGTTAACTTGGTAGTTTACAGCAGTCGTTCAGCACACATGACCTCTTAATTTGAATCCTGCCTGCATTGACATAAGCTCTTATCCGGCTTCTTTACAAACAATTGAACAATGAACTCACACTGTCAGCATAAACCACAAGGTATATAATTTATATAAGGCTAACACACGATCTGTGACACATGTTGACAAAAGATACTGAATGAAACTAACCTTTCTTTTCCTCGAGGCCCTGAAGGTATTGCCGGTACGATGCCGCGGCGCTCATTTCGCCACGGCAAGAACAGATGGAATCAAAACTTATGGAAAGCAATACAAGCTGGATTGGAGAAAGCGGCTCAATAGGTAGAATGATAAGGATAGAAACTGAAAGCGCATGAGAGGTTGAACTGCATTTGTTTAAAGCGAAGAAGTGGGAGAGGCCACAGTGTGGACCAGAAGCCACCAATCCAATGCAAGTAGGGAAATCCAGTGGGTCACTTCCCTGTTTCAGTCTCTCTGAGCGAAGTGCTGTAGTTTGTGCTCATGTGTACCAACCAGCTGCCTTGTGACTTTGAGCGAGCAGTGCGTTTCAGAGCCGGAGAAATTGTACTTTGACCACAAGACAGGTGATGTCACTGCCAAAGCCTGAGCATGTGTTGCACTCCCTGCGTGACTAAGGGTCTGCTTGTGTGCGTGTGTGTGTGTACAAATCACAAAAGAAATTTTTGCATGACTATGCTGGGTTGTGTATTTGGCTTAACCAACCAAATGTTATCTCAGTCTCAATCTTGTGGCAGCTATTATCTTCTCATCTGCCCTTATGATAGTGGATAAAGATAGTCTAGCATCCATTCTGAAGAAGCTCAATGCATTTACATTTCTATGTGAAATACTTTTTTAAAATTGTGAAACAACAGTGCTTACAAACTTACTGTCTAGTTACTTTTTATCTCGGTTGAAGGTGGAAAGTAAAAAATTACCTTTTTGACAACCTTCACTTTCTATCTGAAGTTCAGCAGCTAGGAAGACTTAATGTCTCACTTTAAAACAATAACACACTTTTACCTGAGGCCTTTGAAGGTGAAAGGTTTGTAATCATTCAACTTTTAACAAAACAAAACAAAGCATTGTTCTAGACACAACAAATTGTAAGGACAGACAAAACATCTTAACAGCCAAAACCACTCTTAACATTCTCACACACACCCAGCAGTCACTAATGCCTGTGGGAATGAACATTTCATGTAGTATTAATTTGACTGACTGCAATTAACAGAGATTAGCCAAATGACTGAGAAAAGCATTAATGTATTTTTGATTCGTCAACAAAGACAGCTCAGATGCAATTCCATGGAGTAAACATCCTAACCCTAACCTAACCCTAACCCTAACCTAACCCTAGACTAAAATGATGAGACTTTTAGTCGACTAAAACTTGACTAACAAAAAAGATATGCACAAGACTAAGACTAAGACTAAATTAAAAATAGGTGACAAAATTAACACTACGAAAATATTATATATATTTTTAAAGCATGTTATAATTTAAAGGTTTAATTTGACCTGGCATTTGAAAAGAATACATTTTAGTGTTGCAACGGCAATACCGCAACACCGTGAAACCGTGGTATTTTTGCTAAAGGTTATCATACCGTCAGAATCTTATACCGGCCCATGCCTTGTATGGACCAACCTAGTTATCCGTAAAATCGGTTAGCGGTCCACTTCAATATGATGGTAAATAACATTACCTCATATTATTTCACCAAAGCCCGCTCAATACATGTGAATGCAATTACCAGAGAAGTGTTTAACCCATCCCTTGGGATCATAACCACAAACAAAAATCCTGTAAATAAGGTTACAGTAATGTCTGTGGAGCATGTCATCATGGCAGAAAAAAACATTAACGTGCTCAAAAAATGCACAACTATAAATTCAATCTAAGTGAGAACAGTAGTCCCACCAATAAACAACAATTTACACAACCATCTGCAAATCTTATGATGCAACAGTCCTCACAAAACGTCAAATGCTCAAACCTGCAGTATTATTTACAGACAACACTGCCTGATCTCAAGAGAATAAGTTGGCTTATTCGTATGAAGTCATACAAATACATATGATTATAATAAAAACCCACCCCTGACCCCAACATCACAGGGGCAAAAGCAAATCTGTACGACTGTGGTCCTATGAATTAATACAAATTTGCAGCTGAGTAAAATACAGATTTTCCAGCAACTTTAACTTTCTTGCTTTTAATAACGGACCCAACCAAGTGCATCTAAAGGGTTCTTCAAGCATAAATATAAACAGCAATAACCCAATCACAATTTAGAAATTTAGTGAAATTTGTTTCTACCACAAAACGGATTTAGTGTGAAAGCATGCATGCAAATGATCTGAGATGTTTAAGCCTCATCTTACCTGTTTTAAGAAGGTGGCACAGCAACATGAAAGAAAAACAGAAAAACAGTGAGGTTAGAGATAAGTATTCCAAAAACATTACATTATAAATGCACAACAAAAACATTTTACAGGTCACACACACAATACCATGCAGAAAATCCTTTTTTTTTGCAAACCAGAGTGACTCTATTTGCTGATGGAGGGATACAAATATTGTTTGCTACACTCTAAAAAAACAAACGCTGCTATATAGCACCAAAACTATTGCTTTGGATCGTAATCATAGAAGAACCGTTTTTAGTGCCATATAGCACCGGTGAAGCACCAGTGAAGCACCTGTGTAGAACCATAAAAGTGCTTTGTAGAACCATATGTGGTGCTATAGTGGTGCTATATGGCCCCTATATGGTTCTACACAGGTGCTTCACTGGTGCTTCACCGGTGCTATATGGCACTAAAAACGGTTCTTCTATGATTATGATCC
The DNA here is from genome assembly GCF_030506205.2 of Paramisgurnus dabryanus. Taxonomy (NCBI): domain Eukaryota; kingdom Metazoa; phylum Chordata; class Actinopteri; order Cypriniformes; family Cobitidae; genus Paramisgurnus; species Paramisgurnus dabryanus. The sequence goes on along the minus strand of NC_133355.1, from coordinate 20,362,093 downwards.
AAAGCAACAGTTTTGGTGCTATATAGCACCGTTTGTTTTCTGCATGCTGCAAAAATTGACCAACCTAAGATTAAACAATTCAGATAAACCTAACCTCGCAAACATTTATGGCTAGCATCTCTGCACCACAAAACCCCTCCAATCAGATTTTCTGCTTTGTACATACAGAAAGGTCAGTGTGTGAATTCTGCATTAATATTCTCCACTACAGCTGTATTGAATCTCCCACAATGCATCATTGCTGATGCAGGAAAACATCCCTACCCCCAGCGGAAGCTACAGCTCTATACACACACACACATAGCAATTTATACATTGGTTCAAAGGCAAAAGTGATTGTAATCTTGGGGGAAAATGCAAGCACACCCAGATCACTAGGCTTGGTATTATTGTTGTACAAGAATGCTCAAATGCTCTCTTTATCTATAATTCATCTATAAACAAGGCAGGTTTGTCCAGACAAAATAATCAGAGAGGCCAAAAGTCGTGTAGTAAAAATGAAATGAGATGCAGAATGAAAGGGAGATAATAAAACCTCAGAGCATCTCAATCATGTCAAGAAAAGGGAGGCAATGCTGAGGCCTCCCATGGACAGTCAGGGTGGAGGGGGATGGGGTGAGAGAGAGAGAGAGAGAGAGAGAGAGAGAGAGAGAGACATTTGCAGCCACACCTAAATGTAGGTCATGCAGTGATAAAGTCGATAAGATCCAACTGATAAGGACAGGCAGGAAAAAACATAGGTAAAGCAAATTAAACAAACCCTAGACCAGAAGGTAGAGACAGATATAATAATATATTTTTTACTAAAGTGTATAGTGAAGAAAAATGTTAGGGGTGTTGCCTATGTAATACCGGCCAGCATGATGCTGAGGTTTTGTCAGGGCATTGCTTTGTGTTTAAGGTGGTGCTTACAGACGAAAGACAAAGAAACCCAAATTAAACCCAAGCCTGGTGCCTTCTTCGATGCAGGTCTATGGAACATTTACTGGTTTTATCATCTGCTGTGCAAAAGTCATTTAAAATCATTTAGAGAAGTACGGAGACAGAAAAAGTAGACCAAGAAAAACTCTTGGCAGGAAAAAGCACTTTCTAGGCACGGCAGAATGATGATTTCCTTAAGTGGGCTAACTTCTGTCAGGGTGGGATTTTGTTCAGAAATTTCTTTTTAGGGAAATCTCTTTTGAGTGAGCATCCAGATCTCCTCTTAAATCCCCCAGAGCAGATTGCTGTGGATTAGGGGGTCTGCATGAAGCCTCAGAGAGTATGCATCCTTGCCATCTTTGATACAGAAGATCTGATAGTTCATAAACATATAAGTCACGCCTGCCTGGTTGGAGGGAATGTAGCATGCAAGCAACAAGATCTACTGTAGGAGGAATGAGCTCCTTTACGAGCATTCTGCAATTCACATCACTGCTGGCCTTGCACAGAAATAGAAACCATTACTCCTTCACAAACTATACCCAACTCAGGATTTATTTTGCTTACCTGTACTAACGCAAGCAGTCCCAGTCTATAATGCGTGCATAGAAAAACACACAAACACATATGTACATGCAAGACCACAGATGCTGCGTGGTACCAGGCTCTCTAAGTTATAAAAGCCAATAAGCTGAGCCAACCGCTTGGAATATTGAGGGGGGATTTATTTCACCACTTAGATAAGATGCCAGGCAGGTTCACAATTGAACATAAAAGAAACCAGAGAGGTTTATAGGTAAAAAAAGAACTATGGCTGAATAATGTAATTTGTCTTAAAGGCATACTACATACAAATATTAAAATAACTAGGGCTGGGAAAAGACTAATCGCGATTAATCGGATACAAAATAAAGTGATTTTTGGCATAATATATTAGTGTGGCACGTGTGTAATTATTAGCTATGTGTATATATATATATATATAAATTTATATATTAATAAAAAAATCTGACATGAATATATGTATGTGTGTGTGGTTAAATATACACAATAATTACACACAGTACACACACATATATTATGCAAAAAATTACTTTTATATTGTATGTGATTAATCTTGTCATTTGCGAGTGTTGTTTGTCATTTGTTCTTTGCGCTCCCGTGAATCCAAGATGGCATCTTTACGGAAACTAGTTATTATGGTTTATAAAGTTTTTAAAAAAATTATATTTTGCTTACAAAATTGAATCGATTACCCACAAAAGACCTTTATTAACCCCTTGCATCCTTGTGTATTACTTCTTTAAAGTATGGATGCACTTTTTTGGGCTTCAAAATCAGAAGTTGTTCCTTGATCCAAGTTTTCTACTACTATAAACTTGGAAGAGCAAGAACATTTACTAAAATAACTCTTAATGTGTTCATCTGAAGATGGTCATATGTATCTCAGATTTCTCGAAGGGTAAGTAAGTCATGGGGTAATTTTGATATTCAGCTGAAGTATCACTGTAATAATGGCAATTGCTTCGTATTACATTGCTTGCTTACTAATAGCTTACTTCATGTCTTATTGTAATTTTAAGGACTAGGCCTCAGTTTAATTAGGAAATATATCGGGTTTTAACAAACATGCCTTACTAAAAAGATTATTTGTGTGCATTTAAAGGCAAAACAAAGGGCGCTGATGTATTTTAAGATATGTCAGTGCAAGTTGTTTTAAATTTGGACAGACTAGGACTAGTCTAATCCCTGTCCGGGGAAACCGCCCCATATGATTACATAATTGTATAATTACTATAATATACTGAAGTTTTCTGTAGTATTGAAATATAGTAAATACTGTAGTATACTATAATAAGGTTCACACTATAGCAATACAATATTAAGGAATTTTCCTACAGTTAACTATGGTTTACTACAGTACATTATGTTCATGTGGAAGAAAATGTGTTTATTACACAAAAGCAAAACTGCAATACGCAAACAAACACTTTTTACATTTAGACAATTTACAACAAAGACCATACAGGCGATATTATCAGTACAAGAGCAGACAATCAGCAGACAATTCATTCCTCAAAACGTATGTACCATGAACAGCTGCTCGCAGGTGATGAAAACCTCAAGAATACGCTATGAAGTATAGCATTCACTGTATGTCCAGGGTGCTGTCGGTGCCATTTACGATCTTTGAAACATAATATGCGTTTTCCTGTTTAATAACCTCTAAAGGCCCGGTACCCATACGCATGCTTGAGACACGCTGGAGACATTGACCCACTTCTGCAGGCGGCAGGGGGTAGAACAAAGCACAGACGGGTCGGAACAGACCAAATACACGACAACAGGCCCAGACAAGCCTCCACAAATCAGCAGATGTGCACTTAGGGATGAGGAATCACTAGGAGCCAACCTAAGAGAGAGACTTCTGTATGCAGTATATAGTCATAAAGTCATACACGCAAAAATTGTGATATATAGACAGATAGAAAGAGCGCAAGAGAATGGCATAGATTTTGAGAAAGAGGTAAGACTGCTGATAAGCTAGGAAAAGAAATAATGTTCAGTGATTTATAGTTTAGAAAAGCTGTAGACAAGTGGAGCAAGATAGGCGAGAGACTGGTTTATTAGCTGTCTAAAGGAATGCATGGATGCCTCCCTTATGTGCATCTATACCAGCAATCTCAACATAGTTCACAGTCATGAGTGGAGTTCAATTGCACAGCTGTCTGCTTTAAAAACAGACAGGTGACACCTGTCCCACACATTCACTACTTAACAGCTAGAAAAACTGACAGAATCACAAACAATTAACAGATTAATAATGCAATGTTAGCTGTAATTTTTTTTTATTAATTACTTTACTGTTTTATAAAGTGCTTGCTTCTATAAATGGTACAGACTTTTAATAGTTTTAGAATACAAACATTTAGCGACTTTCTGTTGAGTGTCATGAAGTAATGAACTTATTTTGAGCATACTGCTTGTGTTCTTAAAGGCACATTGTGTAACTTTTAGGAGGATCTCTTCTTGACACAAATGCAATATAATATACATAAATATATTATCAGTAGTGTACAAGACCTTACAAAATTAACTGTATTGTCCTATTTATCAACATACACCGCGGGTCCCCTTACATGGAAGTCGCCATTTCGCGGCATCATGTTTGTACAGTAGCCCTAACTGGACAAATTGTTTTGAAGAGCGCCCTTTGTCACTACAATAGATCTTGCTAAAAATCTACACAGTGGACCTTTAAGTATTTAAAGTATAGACCGTTTCATCGGGCGCACGTGCGGTGACGCGATAAGCATTAGGTCCGAACTTTGCTTCTGGTTTCTGTTTGTTTTAAACAAACACCTTGTCGAAAATAACAAATGTTTTGGGTTCCTATGTAATCTACGTGTTGTTTATTTTGCTTATATAAATAAACTTTAAAACTACTTTAAAAGTACTTTGTTGTTATTTATTCTTCGCAGAGTTTACCGGAAGTTACGTGATGACCACGAAAGCTGCGTGATTATGTTGTTACTGCAGAAATTCTAGTCAACATTTGAAGTGGATTAAAAACGTTAATCAAGGTTGTCCTAAGACAAGAACGGTGGGTATTGGTTTTAAGACAACTTTTAGGAAAGCAAATATGAACATTCTCCCATAATATTACTCCCTTTCTTCACACAAACAAATAATAATCCATTCAGCTGATATCCGGGTCTGGTGGTACCATTTTTAACATAGCTTTGCATAATTTATTGAATCTGATTAGTCCATTAGCATCGCTCTCAAAAATAACCAGAGTTTCGATATTTTTCCTATTTAAAACTTGACTCTTCTGTAGTTACATCGTGTACTAAGACCGACGGAAAATTTTAAGTTGCGATTTTCTAGGCAAATATGTAGGAACTATACTCAGCTGTAACATGGCTGCAGGAGGGGTAGTGATATTACGCAGTGCCCGAAAATAGTCCCCTGCTATTGAAAGTAACCAAGGGGACTATTTTCGGGCGCTGCGTAATATCACTACAGCCAAAAGCTCCTGAGCACACACATCCAATTTGTCCCAGTGGGTTAACATATATCTTCTGAACCAAAAGATACATTTGTATGATAAAACAATTTATATTGTTTTCATATTTAGCGACTGATATGTGGCGTATCCATGGATCAGCATGGTAGGTTCAAATATGTTGTTACGTCAATATTTTTGAATCTCAATGGTTCGTGCATGTCTTGTGATAAAACACACACATATGACAACTAATCACGAGACACGGAAGAAACAATGAGATCGAACATGATCGATGTGACACCATATTTGAATTTATCACTTGCATTACTTCATTAATGAATCCATGTGCTTTTTGGAGCTTCGCATTTTGTGTCCTACAAAAGAAAATACCAAGAAAAAGGAAGTCATGTACATCTGGGATGGCATAAGGATACTAATCCTTTCAGCAAACCATTAGCAAAGCATCTTTTATTATTATAAAATGTGGAATAACTGGAATAACAAAGACCTATCAAACACATCAACCTTACAGTGTTCACAACCTCAAAAATCAATCACTGGATTGGATGAGTGACCTCATCTCCATTCAACAGTCCACGAAGACTGCATGTAGCTATCTAAGCAGATTTTTAATAGCTCTCCATCTCCGAGTTTCCCCTCTTTCCATCAATCTCTAGTTTTCTTCTCTTCAGCAGCTGTCATTCTGCTGTAAGACCACACCAGGCTAGGAGCGTCCACACCCTATATTGAGGAAAGTCTATACGAAACAGTCCTGCGAATGTCAATCCAATGGCACCCTTAAAATGTTGATATGCATTTTATGAGACAACTGTCTAGAGACCAGGGTGACAGCTGTACTGCAACTGTATTGAATCTCTCTCACAAACACTTTCATTTAAGCCCTGGCTCCTCATTTAATTGCACCTGTCCTACATGTTCTCTCCGTCTCCTGGTTCATAGAGTCTATTCACACTCTCTATGTACACAAAGGGTTAAAGTAATTACACACCAAAAGATTTTTACATAAACATTGTTATGAAGATGTGCATGTCCCAGGGCTCATCGATCACCTGCCTCTTAGTGTTAAGAAAGGATAGCGTCAATAGCGCTCTCATAAAACTGGGAAAGCCTAGTGAAAGTGGTTTGAAATGCTCGAAACAAGCAGGTGGACGGCAAGCTGATGAATTGGATCATCGGCATTTTGAATGGGCTTGCACTTCCCTGCCATTGTTTAAAAACTTAATTAAGTTTCAACATAAGGGTCAGCATAAATGTACGTTGCAGTACACAATGGCTATGCAACTATTGCTACTGCTCATACTCGATGGATTTAGACAAACCAAAACTGCTTTTATTGAACAACTTTCTAAAATATTTGATCCTGTTTGGTCAACCGAGGCATTTAGCGATCATATATTTCTCAATAATAACACTGTCTATAGCAACATTAAGTAAGTGACCACTTCTTCAAATAACCAATGCAGTCTCGCCACACCAGTAAGAGAATAAAATAGTTTAATGTCAAATCAATATTGCATATCTTAACAGTAATACAATCTAATTTACGGTCAACAACTGATAACTTGTATATACGGATGATATAAGTACAGAGTCCTAAACAACTCCATCATGGTTTATTTAGCAATAATGATAGGTTGACAATTCAGTGTGTTACTGTATATTACGTATTGAATGGCAGAGTTCAACACGTCCATCACTATCTGTGCTACAGACATGAATGATACCTTACAAATAATAAATTGATGATAAAGTTACATTAAAGGTGCAACGTGTCAATTTTATGAGGATCTATTGACAAAAATGCAATATGATATACATAACTACATAATCAGTGGTGTATAAAGACCTTACATAATGAACGTGATGTTTTTATTACCGCTTGTATCTACATACACCACGGGTGCCCTTACATGGAAGTCGCCTTCTTACACCGCCATATTTCTACAGTACCACTTAAAGCAACACTAAAGAGTTTTTTTTTACCTTAAAATAACGTTTCCAAAAATGTTTCAGTCGTTCACCCACTCGAAACAGGGTGAACGGCACTTTCACATTCGCTTTGCAGCCCTCTATCGGCCAAATCCGTACTAAAGAAGTTTCCAACCGTCGGGTCGCGGTCCTGTAGTTCGAGTGAAAACTACAAAAACTTGCTTTACGGCAGACCTACAATCCAATCAGAGCTAGCTTTGCTGCAGTAGGCTAAATTATTTACGACAATGGTAATGGACAATTCCGCTTCCAACCTGTAGGGGGAGCAAAGGAAAAAACTCTTTAGTGTTGCTTTAATGGACAGATTTCGTGACTATATGAACCTCATTGCTTGACTGGCTACTCTTTGCCGTCTCAGATGATGATATCTTTGTTCTGTACATCGTAGCTTCTCTATGTGCTTTGAAGGGGAGGGGTAAGCAGTGGACTGAACCGTTGATTGCAATTTGCAAACTCACCAATAGATGCCGCTAAAGTGTAAACATTGCACCTGATTCAGGCTCTTTGTTTTAGACCAACCTTAGCAAGCGCATTACAATGCCTTGGCAACACCCCAAAGTTTGTAGGTGTCATTTTATCTCCTCTTAACCTTGATCCTTACAGTAAGTGCAGTAATAATGTTAACTATTAAGGCACGCCTCTAACCTTACAGCATTCTTTGCTCTGTCTACTCTAAGTACCTGACATGACTGACATACTTTTACATGCACATAAAACTGAACACTGTAATGTGTTTTTTTGATTTTAACAGAAAAAGTCATTCAATATAAAGAAGAATGAAAGAATATTTTTATACAATGCAGTACTAGTGAGGAAAGATTGATAAATGTGTAAACACAATGGCATTGTATAATCTTTGTTTATGTAATCCTGAACAGGAAATGGTTAATAAAAGCAAGCATGCGGAAGAAAACTGAAAAAGGGGACACTAGTGAGAGTTGTGTGTGTGTGTGTGTGTGTGTGGGAGAGAGAGAGAGATAAAGAGAGGAGAAAAAGAGAAATTACAGTAATGAAGCATGGTTGACCCAGACATCTACCCCATGAATCACTACATCAAGACCTCAGACTCTGACATTCAACACAGAGCACTTTACACCAGCCACACAACTTGATCGTCCTAACATGGTTTGGTTTATGTTTAACCACAAGAAACTAAAACAGAAAGAAAACATGCAGTGGCGTTGGTTCAATATCAGGTCACAAAAGATCAGTCCAATCATCTTGAACTCCAAAATCAAAACCACTATTAGTCTGCTTGTCTGGAAATAATGAAGGGGTACCATTATATCTTGAAAACCACTTATCAAGGAACACATGAAATCTAAATGGATCCTATTAGATTTTTTCAGGTCTCTTTGATCAACAATTTAGCACTGCATGCTATTCTGAAGAGAAAATAACATGATAGACATGATAGAAACTAGCATAACAGATTAAACTAGATGTTTCGATCTATGTGGTGATTTGTGGTGTAAGTAATTGTAAATCCAATAAAACAGAAACAGCACACTTCACACAACAGGAACAAAGTTTACTTAGGGTCAGAGATTTATGGCAGTCGTTCATAAACACATCAAACAATCATGTTGTACTCTTATAGAGATAAGTGATACAACTCACATCTATTTGATATATGGAGCAGATTTCTTTCCACATTTCACACTAGGGCTGCAACAACTAATCGATAAAATCAATAAAAACTGATAATGACATTCCACGAATTTCATAATCAGTTAGTTGATCTATGACGTCACATGCTCACACAGCACCGTCATACAGCCCGAGCGGTGTTTGTTTAATTGTCGTTGGGTTTTCATAAAATAATATGAACCACAAACTAAGCATCCGCTTTTTTATTACTGTAACAACGCATGTATATCACTTTCACGTCAAAATTGCTTTGATAATAATAAATAATGTTAATTCTCATCAAGGTCATAAAGTTGAAGATTAAAATGACGTCACGTTTCTCCTGATCCCATTTTTCAAACTTTAGTTAGTATGCAATGTTGCTTTAATAGCATAAATAATACCTGTAAAATAATAAAGCTCAAAGTTCAAGGCCAAGTGATATATTTTCTTTAAAGGGGACAGAGAATGAAAACCATTTTTACCTTGTCTTTGTTGAATAATGGTAGTCTACCCGCGTTCACAAACATACAAAAAGTGCTACCATGCTAAACATCTCAGTCTCATAGAAATTCCTCTTTTAGAAATTTCAATTAGAAAACGGCCCAATCTGAAAAACTGATGCTTATGACATCACAGGCATCTCACTGCCCCTCCACTTTAAAATAATTGGCTACATTTTTTGAGTGGCAGCAAAGTCAGCCAATCAGTAATGAGATTGCAAGTTAAGCCAGTAGGGGGAGCCAAATAGGTGCAAAACCACTTGTTTAAAATCCCCCACCCTAATAGAGCTATCTGAGAGAGGTTTTTAGGAAGCTTCTAAGGCATTACAAACCCAAACAAAAAAATGTGTCTACATGTCACATCACAGAACAAGGATAAATACCCCGTTCAATCATTCTATGTCACCTTTAATAGTATTTCCCTTTCAAAGCCTACAGCGAACGGTCAGTTTAGACAAGTCAATATAAGAGTTTTTGACTAAACTCCGCCCACAGGAAGACATCAGTCACCAGCTAAGCTCAAACGGCTGTGCTAAGCTAAGCTGCTGTCGAATCACAGCACACTAAACAACACAATCACAACTTGTTAAGTATTTCTGAAGGAGGGACTTCATAGAACAAGTTTTTAGGACAGTGAAAATGAATTATATTGTATGAAAAATAATGTTTTTTATTATATTATATTGCGCACCATAAACGCATTAATAGTTTCAAAAACACAGGAAAAATAGCACCTTTAATCTATGGCAAAATCCTCAGCACATCCCTGAAGACTCGATTCATTCTGTTTATTTATATTTTGCCATTTAAAGATGTTGTATTTAACTATTTAAAAGCTGCACAAACTTTTTTTAAGGCTTCAAATATCAAAATCAAAAAGATTATATTAGTAAAACTCAGTTGTTTGTGGCTTTTGCACTTTTTAAAGTACACTTCTAAATGTGAATACCCTAATTTTGTGCCTTATTATAGCTATGCAATTAAAAATCGAATTGGGTAAATATATAGTTTTTATTCGATTAGTCGATTAATCGAAAAACAATCGTCAGATTAATCGGTTATGAAAATAATCATTAGTTGCAGCAACTTTCAATAATTTTTACAATTGGCATATTTACCCCACCTTGATCCTTTACAAGATGCCTGAACTACTCAGGGAAAATTAAAATTGGCTTAAAATGGGCTCAGAACTGTCAAATGGCAGAATGTGTTTTTGGCAACGGCAAGAAACAGATGAGTTTTAATAAAGGCATGTGCAGGCAGAGGCACCACAATTGGGAAATGATCTAAACTGCAAATAAAGAATGGGATACGATCCAAATAGGAGCATTGAGAAATAGCAACGAGTGGTAAATGAAATATATCTTGCGATGAAGACACACATGACAATAATTTGATAATTGATGTGTAGAGTAACAGGAAACAGAGTAAATCTGAGAAAACTCCATTAGTGATAGATGGACAGAAGGCGCAGACTGAATTAAAGAGGGAGATTGTCATTATATAGCATTGCTTAGCCATGTAAGTGTCAGACGGCCACTATTTGCAGTTTCATGTGGGCACAAGGGTCCCCTGGGAAATCCGTACACACGGGTCTCCAACATCAATGTGTGAGAGGTCGAAGGTCAAAAGTATTCCTCTCCAGATTCTGCAATCAATCTTCCCAACTGACAGGTAAGCACAAATCAATATAAAATTAAACTTAATTCATTTATGTTAATGCAATTATTAAACTTGTTAAGTGACAAAGAAGACTACATTAAATATTAAGTAACTCTTTGTGTCTATAATATTATTAAAATAACTGTTTGCAGATGAGGTTTGGCTGATATAGGGTGTGTGAAAGAGGGAGCGTCAAACCGCTCAAAGCAACATCTGTAATATTTATTTTTCAAAATGTGTGTAGGTGTGTGCAAAAAACATTTTCACAATCAACTAGCTGGTGGTTTTCATTACTAGTTGTAACCCATCTCACTTTGGACAGAAGCACAAGTGCAATGAAAGCAGATGTTTTGGGCGTCTGTCTCAGGTATGCAGTTAGTCTATCATCCTCAAAGACGCGTTTTATAGCATAAAACACGTCAAGACAAGAAAATTTACACTCGGTCGCGTCCACCTTTAAACACACGTCCCAGAAGTGGAAACATTTCAGGATCGTAAGAGGCTGAAAGAATTTGAAGAGTTTCAGTGAAAAACATAAAAAAACATAAAAATGACTACGAAAGATTTCCACCAAACATTTAATGACACTACAGGTACAGATCTCATCATTTAGGAAAATCCTGTAGCTGGAGACTAAAAAAGTTACTGAATATTTCAAAACCTGCATATAAAAATAGGCTGCAGACATAGATGGATCCTGGGTTGCATTTCTGCTGTAAGGAGGACAATGTTGATGAGTGAGAAGAAGATAAAAAACATCTTTTATTAAAGAAAACATGAGTTTGTTATGCCAGACATTGTGCTATGTTAAGCTCTACGCCTACAGTTTTCACTAGCGACTCGCATTATCCAAGAATAAGAGCCTAAGATAAGTTAACCAAAAAGACATTAAGGTTTTTATAAAGCATCACGTAATAAAACATTATGGCCCATAGACTTCACAATGGCTGCTAAATCTGAGGTCTATGTGAGAGCGATATTAGATGTTTATTAGCAGGGGCAGAGGAACTGAATAAAGGGAAAGGTCGAGGACTGAAAGTGGGACAGACATGGCGAATTGGATGGGCTCCATAAAACAGCTTCATCAGAAGATAAAGACTATATGAGATGCTTAAAGGTGCTCTAAGCGAATTCACGTGTTTTAGACCATAACAAATTTATTGTTACATACAGCAAACATCTCCTCACTATCTGCTTGCTGCCTGTCCGCTGATCAAACTGTAAAAAAACGCGATCTCTGTAGACAGCCTAGGCTCTACAAACTTCAATATAAACACAGTGGCCAAACCTAGCACCACGAAACAAAACAAAGTGTTCTAGCCAATAAACGACAAGAAGGATTTGGGGGTGGGGGTTGGGCGCGTTCATGAAAGCACTGTAGGGAGGGGAGGAGTTAGCTACGCTCCATCTGTTTGAAAACAGTTCAAACATCAACAAAAAGTGACGTCTCGTAGATTCGCTTAGAGTGCCCTTAAGACTACTTCTTGCTGCTTTATTAAAATAAAGAAAAGGAAGTTGCTAGCTAAACAATTGATTCAAATGGATACAGATGTAAAGACACCACAAAAAAGGCAGAAAATAAATAAACGAAAAAGTACTTTTGTGTGGTTTACTGTTTCCTAGTTTAAACTGTATGGTTTAAAGAACCAAAATAAATGGTGTACGTGTGTACAGTGTCCTATAAATGCACCGTCTGTTACATGTCCCCTAATACAGTCAGTGACTGCGTCTTTAAGAGCAGGAACATGTGGCGACATCCCGTCATCTCCCAGAATTCTGCTGTTATTTCAGGAATGCGGCTCCGTCCCCCTTATGTTTCCAACTGGCTTCTGCTGTGTCACCCTGACCGCTCCTCTATTCCTAACCCAGCCAGAGAGCAAACATACAGTGTGCATAGCCGTTTTTAGACAGACAACTCCATTCACACCCTTCTTCAACACATCCCAAATTATTAACAGCACAGTCACTCAGAGGAAAAACATCTCTCACTGGGTCATATGCACACACAGAAGAACAGATTGAGGAATATCAATAATTCTCATGTCTGTTTCAAATGTCTTGTACCACATCTTGCCCAGTTATAAAAAGATTAAAAGCAGATTGCATTTCTGCATTTACAAAACGGGCGCTTTCGCTCTACCAACTGGACACCCTCGCACAAACTCATCTAACACCAGACAGATGGATGGGTCATCCTTTAGCAGAGGGACCGCCTGAACCCCCTCAGGTCCAGACATGCAAAACATATTAACAGAACTCAAGCCAAACAGTCAAGGGTGCATTAGCCGTTTATACCTGAACAACAGTCATCAATCTTTCAGTGAAGAGACTAGACATAACCACATTTAACCATGATGTGTTCTGCGTGAGCCAAAGAACATTAGCTTAAGGCATTACATAACTGGGATGCTGTTCAGTGGTAGCAATTTTGCTGAGCATACATTTTCATTATTCTACTTTGCTGACATACTATATATTTACCATTGTGTGCAAATACTTAAAAGAATTACAGCCTTTTTCTTCTTTAAACACATTTTCTTCATGATGTATATATAGGCATAGGTTTGCACTGATCTGATCTGATTATTTGACTAAAGGATCTGAACATGTGAAAGATGAGCAGACCTGGTGGGAATTTCAATGTATTATTCTGCTCATTTCATCAAATGTCACATATTATTTTACACCTCGCATTTGCAAGGTGTGTAGAGTCTTGAGTTCTTCAAAATTGTCTTTATCTCCATCGAAACAAATTAGAAAGTCCAAAACCTGAATGTCTTAATCAGGACCTGTGGTTAAAAATGAAACACTAAAAATGTAATAACAAGAAAGCAAACAAACAGTCTAAGTGATGTTGCCTTCTATTCAAAGACACTTGTTTGTCTCTTGTAGTGATAATTTTAGCCACACCAATTACAGTAGAAGTAAATCTTGTTAACACAAAAACAGATTATCACTGACGGTAACTGTTGAGAAACTAAATCCAGGCACGGTAAAAGTGTGGAGAGAAGACATAACACTAACAGTCTCTGATGAATGTGAAGACAAATATGCAATCTGTGACATCATCACACCTCATGTCCTGATATGATCCAGGCCACTGCCCAAACACAGCAGAATAGACTTCTCATATAGTCTTAGGCCACCACCATCAGACTTCTTGTTTAAGAAGTTTTAAAGTCCATCCATATTTATTTTTCAATCCATTTTATTAAGATACAAATAGAAAATACAGGAAATATGTAAAAAAAAAAATATTTTTTAGGACTAAGGCCTCGTACACTCGTTCGCTGTTTTTTACATCCGAGATCTGGCAACACTAGTCAGCAAATGCTCGTGCCCGTGTCATTTTCTGCACCGTGCATCCAGAAGACTTTTTCCCCTTCTAGGCATTTATTTTTTAGAGACCTGTCATGTCCATGATGCACGTTTAAACACTTTATTAACTACTCGTTGTTCAGTTCGGGTATCTACACACTATGCAGAGTTTCTGTAAATGGTGCAGTTGTCACTACCTGCATTTTGCGGGAATTATTCGGTTGTAGAATGCGGTTGTCAGTCCCATAAATTACTGAATTGTGTGTGTACAGAACAGGATTAAGCATTAAAAGGAATTAATATGCAGTGTGTATGGGACCTAAATGTCTTCTTTAGGAATCGTCGGTGTTTAGTCTGAACTCTCTCGGCACTACAGTGCCAGTGAACTAAAGTTGAAAAAGACTAGACTTTTTAGGTTTTACCAATTGAAGTGAGAAAATTTAAGTTGACAAAAGTGTTACCAATTGAAGCATTTTTTAGTAAATCTAACTGTCACTTTATACCATGTAAATTATGAAGTATTTATTTATACACTTTATACATAATTTATTGGAATAAAAATGTCACAAAGCAAAAAAAAACAGAATAGTAAAAAAGAATAAACTTTATTTATTTTTGTTTGATTTTGGTGTGACATATGTTTTGTGATTTCAATCTATGACATAGCCTTATTCAGCCAAAATGCAACATATTAAGGTTATTATGACAGAATGTTCTTACATTATGCAGGATGATTTTATGTAGAAAGCAGTAAATCAGAAAAAAAGATGACTTTTCACAAACAGGGACACATATGTAATTTTGTGTGCGAGTAAGACTAAAGTGATCTGCCTGTAGGACACACAGCCAGGAAGAGGTATTTTCAACATTTCAGCATTTGAATGGCAAATCTCTCAGCTATTATACAAATGCCATCTCATTTACTTTCTAGACCACCAATGGTTCATTTACATACTCAATACTTAATTGCATACAATGGCTTTTTATATGAAGAGCCTATCGTGCAAATGGAAGAAGGAAACTTTGCTGCCTGCTTTAGGCATTTCCTTATCAGAACTGAATTTGGAAATAATTGGGCGAGATTTGATGCGAGATAGTCCCAGCATTCACTGGTGTGGCTGTAGGATCAGATGCCATCACAATCTGTGGGCAACATTCCCACCACACAGATCTCAGCTGACAGTCATAAGGCTAAATTAAAACACACATACACACCATAGTGATCATACAAAACTACACTATCAAACACAAGCCAATTTCTCGACAAGATATGTCATACTCTTATAAAGCAGTGGAAATTGATAATGAAATTATTGAAAAAAATGTGCATCCAAAAAATCCATAAAATATATATAAGTGTACCATGGTTATACTGTGGTACTTTTATTGAAGTATGAATAACCATTTTTAACCACAGCATTCTAAATATTTTCATTGGCACAGCTCACGGGCATAAACAATTCCTTTACATGATGATTCATGTGACAGGAATTATTATCTGTTTATGAACGCAATGATAATCCTAACAAAGAATCGTGTAACATTGTGTAAGATTTTGGGCAAGTTCTTAGTGGTTACCACATTTGTGATAAAGATAAGGATGCAATCTACTTCTAGCCTTTCTAAACCACTGTATACAGGTGGAAAATTCCCAGTCAAAAGACTGGGAAATCTGTATGAAGGTTCCCACAAACAACCACAAACATGCTTTTCAAAAAAAAAAAAAAAGGATGCATGGGATCAATAGCTGCTTCTTATTTCCATTTCTGCGTCCTCCAGTGGTCACATTTGTTGGCTGCATGTGTCATTTCAGGAAAGGAAACATTATAAAAGTAACATATTTATTAATTCCTCATGAGTTGTTTACTGAAATCTCTTTCTTTGAGATATAACAGTTGCTTTTTTGAAATAAGACAACCTTGATGACGGCCAACAAATGCAACCTTCTGCGGACACAGCCTTCGAAATGAGACACAACTGATGTCCAGACACACACAGGTGCTTCCCGCAACCTGAAGCGGATAAAGAAATGTCATGTGGGCATTTAAAAATAAAAATAAAATAATTGCTGTCATTTTCTCAATCTCAATTGCAAAAAAAATTTCCATACAATGTCATGTCCATATGAATCATGTGTGAGCTATACAAACATGACACTGAGTAAACATTGTGAGGAATTTTGTTTTCGGTCGAACTATGACCTGTTTAACAAAAAGTCAGAGTTTGACCTCATGGCTAAAAAAACAGCCTGATCTCACGAGCATTTGTACATATTTTACGAGTTGGCTAATTTGTATGAATTCATATGAAGTTAATCATGCAGAAATAAAAAAAACAATAACAAAACCCCACCCCTAACCCAAACATCACAGGGGTCAAGGCAATTATCATAAAAATTATTTACGAATGTGGTTGTACGAATTAATTTGAATATGCCACTTCTTAAAATACATATGAAATGTCATGAGATAGCGTTGTAAAAAACGCATATAGAAACTCAATTTTAGCATCTTTGCATCAATACAAGTTAAAAGGGGACATTTCACAAGCTTTTTTTTAAGATGTCAAATAAATCTTTGGTGTTCCCAGAGTACATATGTAAAGTTTTAGCTTAAAATATAATATAGATAATTTTTTATAGCATGTTAAAATAGCCACTTTATGGACGCACTGGAGCCCCAATTATAGCACTTAAACTTGGAAAAAGATTTTCATGGTAGTCCCCTTCAGCAGAAAAGATACATTTTATTTGAACAGAAAATTGAACTAAAAAGCAGTATGGTTTGCAGTGTCATGGCAAACAGGATTAGAGGATATAAATTAATGTTTTGAACTTATGTGTTGTACAACTTCACACTGTGTGTCATTTTGCAAAGGTTGCCGTATGTGTGTGTATGCTACATATATGTGTGCATGTTAAGTATATGGGCTCTGTTTTTGTGATGGGCTAAACAAAAGACCAGAGCTTTTTTGTGAACCTATCATAAATCAATATCTTTCCAAGCTATCCTGGCCCTGTGTTTTCAACACAATCTTGATTTATTCACCATCACATAGTTTCTATTCGCACATCTTCCACAGATCCCTCCAAGTTTCACAATATAGCATACCAAATCTTAGTTCGCTCATTTTTTGCCCTGTTTTTCTTTTTGGCAACAACAAAGAAAAAACAGCAGTGTGTGTGTGTGTGTGTGTGTGTGTGTGTGTGTGTGTGTGTGTGTGTGTGTGTGTGTGTGTGTGTGTGTGTGTGTGTGTGTGTGTGTCTGACGCAGACCGGTACTAAAGCACAGCGGCTGCAGGCTGAAGTCAGAACATTTTGCCACTATGCACAATTGTCTTCAAAGCACAACATCCAGTGCCTACCAGGAGCACTCAACACAGCCAACTCAGACCCCGCATGGAGTCCAACATTCATTAAACTTGAGGAAACAGTGTTACAAAGGCTAGAGAAGGAGGGTAATATTGAATGATGTCAAACACAGTTTAGCAGAAAGTTTGAGACTAGTCAGATTGAGGTCATTACGTAAGCACTCTCCCTTTAGGAGCTTCTGAACATGGCAGTCTTGCTGGCTAACTTATAGGCCTGTGTATCGGCAACAATCTTAATATACGATTATCGCGATACATGTGTTGCAGCGTAATATGTTGCAATACATTGTGATCATGTAAAACGACGCAATATATTAGGGTATTTCCTATTTTAGGAAAACTATAGAAATTATTTTAAAAAAATCTGTCATTGAGAACACACTACCATATGCAAAACTCTCTGTCTTGACTGTTTTGGCCATTTTCGACTTGGCTTGGCACAACTCGGCTTGGCACGGTTTACTTTTCCAAAGCAGTTTAGTACCACTTCAAAGTGGGCGGGATTATAGACGTATGGTTATAGTTGCACCTCTTCTATTGCTGTGACATCATCGCATATTTTAGATTCTTGGCATGTGGATGTTTTTCACTGCTAAAAAAAACAAGAGTTTGGGAACTGGTACAATAAAGCTCATACGATGACATCACTTGGTTTACTCAATGGCACAGGAGGGTAAACTAATCTTGCATTTAGCGATGGCTCTGGTAGTGACGATTCTCTCTAAGCAATCAGTGATCTGCAATGTAAATGCTTCACATTTTAGTATAAGTACGGCTGAAAAGCACCATTTGATTGATCAAACATTATGCTACATTTTAAAAACTAGATTTGATAATACTAACTGGGTAAAAAATGTGAGTTAATAGTATTTACTATTACTATTAGTACTGCTATTAAAAAAGTTAAACTGTTTTTCTTTAACTCTTTCCCTGCCATTGACAAGTTATCTCGTCAATTAAGATAAAACATTTCCCTGCCAATGAGGCTTTACTGACAAGTAGTGCTGCCTCACGATTAGTCGCGAATAAAAGTTTTTGTTTACATAATATATGTGGGTGTACTGTGTATAATAATTATGTATAAATATACACACACACACACACACACACACACACACACACGCATGTATATAATTAAGAAACATTTGCATGTGTAGTCGCGAATAAAAGTTTTTGTTTACATAATATATGTGGGTGTACTGTGTATAATAATTATGTATAAATATACACACACACACACACACACACACACACACACATGTATATAATTAAGAAACATTTGCATGTGTATATACATGTTTATATTTATATAAAATTTTAATTATAATTTATTTATAAATATAAATATTATATAAATATATTTTTTTCTTAAAATTATACATGTATGTGTGTGTATTTATATATACATAATTATTATACACATTACACACACATATATTATATAAACAAAAACTTTTTTTCTACAAACGATTAGTCACGACTAATCGTGAGGCAGCACTACTGACAAGTTTTTACTGTAATCTGTTATTCTGCTATTATCCACTAGATGGCACTCTTACTCAATTTATAAAAAACTAAAGCAAAAACTAATTGAATTCATTTTAAACTCTGTGTATGTTTTGATCAGCATTCTGAATCTTATCTCTAACAAAATTCCTTTAGAAAAATGCAACTATTTTAGCTTTTTGCATAAAATTTGGTATTTAATGTTGTATTTTATAGATAAAGATATTATTATATGGCACTCTGGAATACTTTATTCTGACTTTTTTTGTAATATCAACCATTAAAACTAAAACACACCTCTTATATGTGTACTGTGAGACATCTTGACCGGTACTACTTTTATGTTCAATGCACCATTCACTCCACCTTTCTAAAGTCAACATGAATTTGTTACAAATGAGCTAATAAAACATTACAAATCAATATTTTGTGTCCAGTAATTTACTAATACGCTAATAGGTGTTATAGGTGCAATAATGTACATTAAGCCAGTAATACAAGACTTGATCTTGGTAATCCTGGCTGTTATGATAACATCTGGATGTATGTACACAATCTCTTGTTTAAAAATCTACAATTCACTGAAATAAAAGCAGGATGTCTGATGAGCAAGGACAGGACGCCTACGCAATGTCGGTGAACTTCCTAAACCAGAGGATCTGCTCTCAGATGGCTTTTCTCCCACTGACACAGTCAGGTGCTGCAGCAGAATGTGGCCAAACAGGAAGTGCAAGGAGGGAAATCCTGCAGCGCTGCAGTAAGAGAGGAAGAGCTAGAATGGAAGAATGCTGGGGAAAAGGGAGGGAGGGAGGACAGAGAGGCCAAGGCTGAGGCAGCATATACCCATAGACACCGCAGTCTACCGTGAGAGGGAAAATGACAAGGATTCAGAGGAAACTAGGCCACGTGGAAAAATACAGTTGTATCGATCCATGTCTTAGTCGTTTACATGCCTCTGTGCTCCGCCTTCAGCTCAAATTCCCCCGTTGAACCATGCAGCAGCAGATTCAAGAGGAACACTTCTGAAAGTTTTTGGGACTTTCTACCGAAAGGCTTTAACCATAATGAGTCCCAATCTGAGAATCAAAACTCAATTAGGGAACCAAATCGTGCTATTTTTAACCAAAAATATACTATTTTATTTAAAAGAAATGTTGAGCGGTTCACGTGGAAGCAGCAGCTACTACCATAATTTTAGGGTGGTGTGTGAATAATTGCTATGTGGTTGTTAGAGTGTTTTAGGGGGTTGCTTAGAGCAGTGGTTCCCAACCTTTTTCAAGGCTTATTTTAATTTAAATGCTTGTTTTTAATCATTTTAAGTCATCTTGAGGCCCTTTGGAAATCTGGCTTAAAGCAGTGGTTATCAAGCTGGGGGCCGGCCTCCCTTGGAGGGTGCAAAATGATGTGGGGCCCCAGTTTTATGACATTTCATGAAAAATATTAGTTTATCATAAATGATGTGTGATCAAACCACAGAAAATATAGGTACAAACCAACATCACTACATTGTATATTTGAGATGTTTTGATTGATTCAAAATTTAAGTTTGGGGACGCCTGCCAAAAAGTTTGAGATTCACTGGCTTAGATAGACATGTCAAAAGACCTATCCCTATGACATCTTGGTCCCTAGACAAGTCTACGCTTGCATCCTCTGATGTAAAAAGTAAAGTCTATGGGATTTTAACATTGAGAAAGTTATTTAGAGAAATAACCCACCACCTTACCATGTACTTAAAGAATGCATTCATTTACATAGCGCAAACAATTATGAGTTGAAATGTAACTCTTAGGGTTAGCAAAAACCTCTACCTAGATTTCAAAACGACAGAAGTATTAAAGGAAAACACCACCGTTTTTCAATATTTTACTATGTTCTTACCTAAACTTAGACAAATTAATACATACATACCTATATTTTTTCAATGCGTGCACTTTTAATTTTTGTACAGCGTCTCGTAAATGTGTTAGCATTTAGCCTAGCCCCATTCATTCCTTAGGATCCAAACAGAGATGAATATAGAAGCCACCAAACACTTCCATATTTTCCTTATTTAAAGACTGTTACAGGAGTAGTTACATGAGTAAGGATGGAGGCACAAAATAAAACTTTTGTTTGGATCCTTACTAAAATCCTAACGCATTAAAGAGGCACTGTACAAAGATTAAAAGTGCACGCATTGAAAAAAGATAGGTATGTATTAATTCATCTAAGTTGAGGTAACATAGTCAAATATTGAAAAACGGTGGTGTTTTCCTTTAAGAAAATGACATATTTACTAGTCTACAGGAGTACCAGCATAAAAACTGCATGCACAACTTTAGGGTGTTTACAGCACAAACAGAAACTGACGAGACAGTCAGAAGTCATCACTTCCTCTGGTTCACTGAAGGAAATGGACAGTGTTTGTCTATGGTGGAGGGTCACTGGGATCAGGCAACACAGGACGATTAGGACAGAGGCAGAGCAGGGCAAACAGGATTGGGGGGTTAGATTGGACTGTTCTGCAGAAAACCATGACCATCTACATGGACGTATAACAGTGTTACAGACTGATGTTACAAAAACACACACATACACACACACACACACATTAAATACAAGTATTTCATCTCTCTTTAAGTGGCCTCGATCAAACATCATCCCCTTCCTATTTCCCTGTGTCAGACAGTCAGTTTACATACTGGACATTGGCAATGGCCTTTATACACTAAACACTGATAACCTCAATAACCTGTGACACAATCAATTTCAAAAGCAAAATGTATCAGGGATTATAAAATATGCACTTGTCCTGGTCGTTGTTTAAGCAAAACAGACAATGTACACACAAAATGGCATTTAAACATTAAGGGGCAGTTTTCTAGCATGGGCTTAATCGCATTTAGCTGCCTTCATTTAAAAACACCTTGTATTGACATCCTATAACCTAACATAATTCGATGCCAATGTTTTGTCTCAAGATGCACACCAGTATAATATTTTGTAAGGTTTGTTTGTCAAATCTACTTAAATGTCCTAAGGCCTAGTCCTGGATTAATATAAACTGTGTCTTGGAAACTGACGCTAAATTTACCAAAATAAAAATGTCAAAACATATAAATTACTAAATAAAAAATAAAAAAGGTCTATTTTTTATTGTTGTTCTTAGTTAGAAATGGCTGATCAGCGTCATACTGACTCATGGTTCTGTGACGCTAGCTTTTTAAACACCAGCTGAACTTAGATATCCTGTGATTGTTTCTGAGCTTTGTTGACCTCAATGCATAAAAACAACCAAGGCTCAAGGAAACATACAAACATGGCCCCCAGTCACCACCCTCTCATAACCATGCGCTCACATACAGCCTCTCCTGAATTATTGAATCCCTGTATCGTCTGTCTAACTCAGATTTCAGTTAAGTGACACCAAGTCCACATTTCTCATATTTCTCCTCCTATTCTTAATGGAACTGCCACAAGTGACACGGTATAACAAAAACATTATATATATTTAAACACATATTTATATTTTTCAAGCATGCCTCTTTATGTTTCAGTGCAAATAGTGGGGGACAATTGGTAAGTACAGTAAAGTTTGACAATACAATATGATGTATGATGGTCCAATTCAATCATCCCTCCGACAGAAGTTCATCAATGGCTGGCCCCATGCACTTAAAACGGGGTTACACAACAACACTACACACAAAAACACCCGAGTTATGACAAAATTACTGTGTTTTTAAACATTACTTAGCAACAAAACTAAATGTCACAATAAATATGGTGGCATAAATGCGTCATTGAAAGTTCCTGAAGCGTATAAAGCCAAATCTATTGACCTTTGACAAAGCTGGTTGGCAAAGAAAAGCCAAAGCTGCCTGCATCAATACTTTAAACCTCTGTTTGAAGATCAAGAATAAAAGTGAGGAATAAATAAAGGAAGTTGAGGGCAGCATTAATTTGGATCTTGCAGCCCTTTATGGGCTCATTCTTCATAATGAAACAACTCCCTTGGCAATCACTTTAAGATTTCTGGTGGCTAATGTTGGTGTAATGGCATACAATTAATAAAGCTTGATTTACCGAACTCTCCAAGGAGGACAGGGAGAGATATGGCACTCTTGCTCATATTAGTCTTGTTGTTTCAAAAGTGTTTTACTGGCAACATGTCAAGGAAATAATTATGTAAACATTCATTGTAAAGGGCATGCTGTGTTCCTGAGATGGAGAGCTGACAGGCATTAGTACATAAGCAACTGAACTTTAATGGTTTTGTGGCGTCTCCAATAAAGTTTGCATGAAGAAACACACTATTCTTGCTTTGCAAACATAATGGCATTATACAAATAACAATAAATAATCTAATTCACAGATTTACCAAGAATGCCGTGCACAAAACAATTCTTTCAATGCTATGTAATAGGCCCTGTCCCTGGCCACTGCAGAATCACATTTCATTACAATAATCAATAATTAAAATGGCCCCTTTTCATCAGGACTACATCACAGATGCCACCAGCATCAACTGACATCCCTTACCCTCCTATTTTTTACACCATGATCAATTTCATTTGAGGCATTGATGTATTTTCAAGAGCAACTGTTATTTGAAATAAACCTGCGCATGCGAAGCCCACAGGGGTCACAGCTGTCTATCCAAGCACAATCCTTTACTGATTTCAGACACCAGTGGACTACTGGACGAGCTAGTGGGCTACTAAACAAAACAAGCTCAAACCATGGTGGACCACTGGACAAATAAGCAGACAACTGAACAGTCTCAGACAGTGGACATCTGGACAAGCAAGTGGACTACTGGAGATGGTAGTGGAATATTAGACATGTTTGAACATAGTCTACTTGACTAGTGTACACATTGAAATGCCTATGGGCAACTGGACAAGCTAGCGGACTACTGGACAATCTCTCACAACAGCGGACTGCTGGACAACCTCTCACAACAGTGGACTGCTGGACAAGCTAGTGGAGAGACTGCTGGACACGCTAGTGGACTGCTGGACATGTTTGAACAGAGTCTATTTGACTAGTGTACACATTCAGATTCATATGGCCAACTAGACAAGCTAGTGGACTACTGGACAAACTCTCTCAAGCTAGTGGACTGCTGGACAAGCTAGTTGACCGCTGGACAAGCTAATGGACTGCTTGACAAGCTAGCACACTGCTGGACACGCTAGCGGAATGCTGCACACGCTAGCCGACTGCTGGACACGCTAGCGGACTGCTGGACACGCTAGCGGACTGCTGGACACGCTAGCGGACTGCTGGAATCGCTAGCGGAATGCTGGACACGCTAGCGGAATGCTGGACACGCTAGCGGAATGCTGGACACGCTAGCGGAATGCTGGACACGCTAGCGGAATGCTGGACACGCTAGCGGAATGCTGGACACGCTAGCGGAATGCTGGACACGCTAGCGGAATGCTGGACACGCTAACGGACTGGTGGACACGCTAGCGGACTGGTGGACACGCTAGCGGACTGGTGGACACGCTAGGGCACTGCTGGACACGCTAGGGCACTGCTGGACACGCTAGGGCACTGCTGGACACGCTAGCGCACTGTTGGCCACGCTAATGGGGGACTACTGGACATGTTTGAACAGAATCTATTTGACCAGTGTACACATTCTGATTACTATAGGTAACTGGACACGCAAGCGGACTAGTGGGCACGCTAGCGGACTAGTGGGCACGCTAGCGGACTAGTGGGCACGCTAGCGGACTAGTGGGCACGCTAGCGGACTAGTGGGCACGCTAGCGGACTAGTGGGCACGCTAGCGGACTAGTGGGCACGCTAGCGGACTAGTGGGCACGCTAGCGGACTAGTGGGCACGCTAGCGGACTAGTGGGCACGCTAGCGGACTAGTGGGCACGCTAGCGGACTAGTGGGCACGCTAGCGGTCTACTGGACACCCTAGCGGACTACTGGACACCCTAGCGGACTAGTAGACAACCTAGCGGACTGCTAGACATGTTTGAACATGAGTCTATTTGACTAATGTACACATTCAGATTCCTTTGGGAAACTGGACAATCTAGTGGACATCTGGACAGTCTCTCACAACAAAGTCTAGTGGTTTACTGGACAATCTTGCTGATCATTGCTTTTAACCATTTAATGTTCCCTTCAATACCAAAACTGGAAAATGTCAAATTAATGTTTAATAATAAAAATGTGTTATTAAAAGCACTGCAAAACAACTGCGTTTTGCTCACACCCATAGACCTACACTAACAACAAATATAAACATCCCCTACAACAATCGCATTTAGACAGATTGAGACCCACCAAAACGTAACCAATACAATAATGAGAGACGTTACAAGACGCTCACCTTTATATCTCTCCAGCACATCCTCATACGCCTGCGCGAACTCTTTCTCCTGTAAGTGATTCGCCGGCAGTAAACCCGGGATGTAGCCGGCCATAGTGTCGCTCACTCCCGCTGGCCGACTCAGAGCGGCCCGCCGACAGAGTAATCCAGACCTCCGACAGCAGCTGTCAAATCCCCCGAGGGTTAATAACCTCACACCGGCTTATCCACAGTTCAGTATCGTCCTCTCATGTATATTTATGATCGTAAACAGGGTAAATTAAATCTCGTGAGCTACTTATCACTTGTTCTTAAAAAAAAACGTGCCGAAAAAACAAGGTAAGGTCAATAAGAACACCTCTATTAATCCTTAGTGTAAATATGTCTAATCATAAATGACATGTAAATGTCCCCAACGCTTTGAATCTAAACGTATTACAGTGTAAACCCATCTTTCATTGGTTTAGATAAAAATCGCGACGGATGTCGTATTTAAAGTCCATTGTAGCGCGTCCGGGCCGGTGATTGGGTTTATATGTGCGGTGGGCGGTCCCGTTCGGCTTCTTCTGAAAACAGATACGGGTCTCAATGAAACGCTATCCGGACAGCGGTGCTTTATATTCCGTTGTCGGTGCTGTCTCGAGTCGCCGGTTGCCTCTGTGTAATCTCTATCGGTTGCTTTATTCCCATCCGTGCAGCTCAATGTAATGGCTGCTTTCTGGAGCAATCACACGGCGTGTGTGCGACTCCTTCACTCCTCCCTCTGTTCTCCCCGGAGCGAATGGGCTTCAGGTTTCTCTATTCTTCCCGCAGTGCCTTCCTTCCTCACAGCCACGCCAGGCACATCCAGCCCTGGAGATCTAGAGCCACAATGGCTGATCGCAATATGGGCTGATTGTTGTGTTTTGTCGCCCCCAGCTGGTCAAAGTGGAGAGGTGCAGGACGCAGAGGTTTCTCACACAGATTTGTGGTGGGCTTTTGTTTACAATCTATTAAACTGACACTTTGTCGATCCACCCCTTGATTCATAGTGAATTTAGTTGTTACTTTGAGTTACAACCATTTACTCTATATATTGTTTACTTCATTCTTTTTATCTTTATATAATGTACTGCAGTAAAATGCCTGAGCTTTACATCAATCATTTTAAAGTGTCACTGGCATCTTCTGTTCTGCATATGATAAATGCACAAGATCAGATGCCATATAAAAACTTGAACAACCCTAAGATAAAAACTTGAAGTAAATATTAGGGAACAACCAATACAACGTTTTCTATTACTGATCCAATTTCGATACCAGAAGTATGAGTATTGGGCGATCTCGAGCACTGTACATTGTAGAACAATCAGGAATATTACTTTTAGTTATTTTTACTATTTGCTTTAAACACAAAATATTTCCAATTAATTGTGTAATTGTGCGGGACAATGATGTGGCCCAAATCCCCTCAGACACAGAACAAAAGCACTCATAAAACATTGATAGCATGCTTATTGAGAGGTAAATGGCTACTAGCTAGTGTCATCTCCACCCATCATCTGTAGGCTAATGTGATCTAAACCAAACATAAGATGGTTTATTCTCTAATAACCTTTGCCTTCTCATCTCAAACCTCGCCATTATTAGTTAATGTCTGTTAAGTATTTTAGCTACATAGTAACTTTCCATGTATTATTGCAAATTAAAATCTTTCTTTAAAATTACACTGTTGAATAAAAAAACACTGAATCCTAAATAGTCAGTAATTCATGAAGAACTATATACAATTTTTTCCCACCATCTCTGAATTGACATTAAAATCCAAACATCCTCATCCACATATCAAGGGTTACAACAAATACACACACACACACACACATACACACAAACCAAGCTGTCTCTGTGACCTGGAAGACACACATGACCCCACAATGAGTCCAACAACTGATAGCCTGACAGCGGATATTGCTGTTGGCCCCCATAGGTCCCCAAACACACATTACTCAGACACATCCACACTTTAGCGTAAGAGATTATCATATTTAAATAAAGCAAGAGCTAATGGCTAAGACACAATTACAGTTTGCAAATTACATTGCTATTTTGCTTTTATAATAGCTGCAAAGTCATTCTTCTCTCGTCTCTTTGAATTTATTATTACAGAATGATGCACAATACGCTAAGGCTCATTATGTCTCAAATTAATTTCACGACAGAGGATGAGTTTGCAGATTTGAATAAAAATCCTTTTTTCCTCATCTAGATACAAATAGGGAGAATCAGATTCATAGTTTAAACTATTTGTCCTTTTTAACACTTACAGTTTTATTTATAAAACCTCTGTCTCGTTGTCTGCACCAGGATCCCTGAAGGAACCACATTTGGTTTATTTTCTTACTTTGTAGGTGGGCAACAACAATAAAGCGTGATTAGAAAATAGCAATTTAATGCAGGTCCAATGGTACTTTAATGGAAGTGTTTTTCCATTGTGACCCTGCCTGTCAAAAGAGATTTAAAAGTATGAAATTAGTGCTTCATCAATCTCTTCGCCCTTCCTTCAGAGTGTGCAGGGATTTACAAACCTTAAAGGTCTTAAAGGTAAACGGCCACCCAGTCTGTAAACTGCAATGATTTACCGAAATATACAGATTTATACAGAAATATACAAATCTGCATGCAGATTTAAGATCTATGTGCATGAAGCTATTTGTGTTTGGATGCTCACTGTGTGTTTAAGGCAACTGTCATAAGTGATTTGCAATATGCCATTTCAAGACTCAAGTGTTTTAAATCACACATATCCCCCTTCCTCCCTATGCTTCCTTGCATGCTAACCACGTTTGATATCTTCCCATTGACCTCCTCGGTTTCAAAGCTTGTCTCGACTCCATTGTGATGTTCTTTTTATTTTATCCTCTCATTTATTCTCCACTATCTTTTAACAAACCTCCGAGTTACTACCGCTTCTTTCTCAAGCTCAAATTGAAATTCAAATGATCCTGCTGACTGTACTTCACTATTTGTTTATCGGGCTTTTGCTCTTTTTAATTCCCGTTCCATGCAACTGCATAGCCATGGAAACGAGGGGGACTGGAAGAGCAAACAGGTAACCCATGGCAACAGGGGAATTAAGGGAGCCTGGCTTAGTTGCCCTTTGAGCTGCCTGAGAAAAAGTAGTAATTATAACAGATAGGCAGGGTGTTAGACAGCTCTGCATTAAAATAGTTAAAAGCACAATCCTTATGAAAGGTTTTAATATCAGATGGATTTTTACTGTACTATATTTTAGGTTCTTACTGAAATCATATATTTGAGATTAACATGCTTTAATATCCCTATGAAATTAAAACTAACAATTCTTATTTTTTAAAAAGCAAGTATTGTCCGATTCACGTTTTTATATTTCCTTAAGTGTGTATTAGTACATGTCAACGATATGCAAAAGGTACAAATCCCAAAGTAAACAATGACGTGAGTTATCGTCTGCAACGTAAATCTCTTTTCTTGGACTACAACAAACACACAGCTTGTAGGCAACAGTTTACATCCTGGGCCGGTTGATGTGGACACAACGGCCATTATCATAATATCTCCCGCTTCTGAAATACAGCCTGTAAGTATTCTATGTTTTCATATTTAAAGAATTTGCTACTGACTAAACCATGACTCAAACACGAGTTTTGAGCAGTGCAGAGTAGCGCTTGTTGTTTGTCGTTTCTACGATCATAAATGCAGACATGGTTTTAATGTTTTAGTATCCTTATCTTACCAATCTGTTATGTCCTGCTCAAGCCGCGCTGGTAAAGTTGATCGATCAGCTTGGTCATCTGCATTTTCTGGATCAGATTCGGCTCATATTGATAAGGTAGTAATGATATATTAACTCCTGTCACCATTGCATTGTGATTTAATCTTTCAAAAATGGTAAGGAGCGTCACATTTCCAGCTGACGTCAGAGGTATTACAGTGAAATACGTCACAACACAGAAAGTCGATCACGGCTTCCGGTTTAAGGGGGTTTTAAGGTCATTTCTGTCAAATTTTAAATAGCTTAAGAAAGCTATAGGGGTCAACCAATTATCGACCTGACCGATTGTAGGTACCAATATTAAAGGCAGGGTGCACGATCTCTGAAAGCCAATGTTGACATTTGAAATCACCTACACAAACACACCCCTACCCCACTAGAATCTGGACCTTCTTTGATAGACCCGCCCCACACATACACAACCAAGGCAACAATGCTAGGGATCGACCGATATGGATTTTTTTTTTTATCGATGCCGATACCGATTTTTGTTTCATCAGCCTTAGCCGATGACCAATACAGGCTGCCGATTTTATTGAGCCGATATTTGTAGCCGATACTGCTTTTGCTCACTCAGTTTACATGGTAAAAATGACACGATGATGCCTAATGTTACAAGGCTCAATTTAAAAAAGTAACATTTACTGAACTTAAAAAACTATATTTAACAAATAGTAAAAGCAGGTGAGGGTGCTATGGAGCCATGAACTGCACTCTCCACAATGACGAGGAACTATCAGCAAAGGATATTGATTTCTAGCACTTTACTACAACAAATATATATAGAGAAATGAGAAATAAAAACTCGCTTTGTGCAGCTATGATCTGCTGTTAGGCCGAGCTTTCGATGTTGTCATGGAAAGGTTTGTTGTTTTTAGTCACAAGACCTGCAATCGCTTGCGGCTTCCAGCACTCTGTCTGTAAATAACGCCGGAAAAAATCGGCGAACACAGCAGCCACACATAAAACTCGCAAATATCGGCCGGCCGATATATCGGGCTATCACTAAACAATGCCTGTTAGTAGACACGCCCCTTACTGCTGATTGGCTACAGGTGTGTTTTGGTCCTTGGCCCGACTTCCTTTTCCAAAGCGTTTCTCAAAAATCATGAATTAATTAACTTAATTTGCTAAGTATGTTGATATGAGCTTTTTTTACAGTGTATATCGGTTCGAAATATCAGTTATCGGTCTACTTAATCTTTTCGACACCGGCCCTGTAAAACACATATCGTCCCCTAATGCAAAGATATTCCAGGCCATCTTCTCCCATGTCAACAAACACCTCAGAAAAAATGTTTCCATTCAGGAATACAAGTTAAACACATGGCCATAAAACTGTGAGGTTAGGACTGGCAGAGAAAACTTATGAGTCTGTAGCGTGACTGTCTGCACAGCTTTCCAATGAGCCTTGAGTAACCTAGTAAAGACCGACTCACACTTCTTTCCAATTACGCACCCAGGAGCAGAAATATAACTAAATCTTCTTCCCTTAAACCACTTTGCTCTTTGTATCACACATCTTCATTCAAGATTAGTTTCAAATACAGACACTGTCTAATGGGAGGAATAAAATCAACAGGAAAAAAACAGCCAGCACTCTATAAAAAGTGTCTTGAAACATTTTTGGCCCCCAACCCTTTGCCTCTCTATTCCCATTCTGGTCCAATCGCAGTTTTCTACACAGAACTTGATCCTCATGCACAGCTGCATGCAAGACTATCTGCAAAATAACTGATGTGTTTATTGCCAGCTTTACTCAATTGCCAGATTGCTTTTAATCAAATCATAAAGACTCAAAACCAAGAGCCTTTTGTTCTTTCATCTGGTTTGAAGTTTGAACACCAACAGTGTCCCTAAAGACTGAGACCACTTTCGCACTTATACAAATCAACATGCCAATTTGAGTAATAAATTGAACAGATTTAATGACATCATGCATTAAACATGGTTTAGACTTATTTACATGATGTTGCTGGAAGATGCAAACTGACTTACAGTGCAAATCTTTATGGACTGAACTACAGGTGCACAATGTTTTAGGATGATGTTATAAATATTATAAGAATATGATTGGAAAATGTTGCAAATATTGAATGCAAGTTAATCTGACCTTTTGTGCAAAAGAGATTACTGTAAAAAAATCTTTTAGATGTTTTAAAATCTGGGTTTTAAAAAAAAGTGGTCTTAGACTTTTGGACCCCCAATCACAGTTTCAGCTTCCTGTCAGATCTCTTACCTGCTACTCGTACCACCGCCCTCTCCGCGGGGTCCAGCACCGAATCCTGGCTCTTGCGTTTGCGTCTCTCATGTTTGGATAAATTCCATGGTAAGGTGTCTCCGGCAGTGCTGTGCGCACACGGTGAGAGAGAGCCCCCCGATCTCTCGCTACGAAATGAACGCTCGCTCATACACGAGCGCTCGCTAAGCGTCTCCTCATCCGAGGAAGACATCTCGCCAAGGGGCTGGGAGGAGAAAGAAAAATGAAATAAGGTCAGTATAATACTGAAAAGCACTGTAATGTAAGAGAATGCATAATTTATCACCCACAGGGCTATGAATAGAAATCATCAGGTGATCAAAGCACATTTCAAATATTCTTAAAAAAGCCATGGAAATGAACCTTAAGGTTTGAAAAAAAATCAGGTCAACATCGCTGACTCACTTCAACTATGATGATAAGAAAGAAGAGCAGGCAATTATTGATCTGCCTTCAGTTACAGTTCTATTAAAACACATCTTGATCAGTATTGGACATTTGGCTGGGCCGGAGATGTGCATACCTCTGTGATCAGCTGGAAGGAATGGGCCCTTTGGGGCTTGAATAGGCTCCTGTCCATCACAGCTCATCAATATAACTGAGCTCATCGCAAGCTTTCAGGTCTCATCTACTCACATCATTCAAGAAATGCTTACCAGGATAGCGATACATACACATAATATTTACTTTCATTTTAATGCCTTTTCACCATTATAATTCAATATGCGGAGTTGAAGTGTTAGTTTACCCAAAAATGAAAATTCTGTCATTATTTTACTCACCCTAAAGTTGTTACGAACCTGTATACATCACTTTGTTTTGCTTTTTAAAGTTTAAAATATGTTATAAACTTTATTTTTCTAACAATATCGCATCGATTAACCACAAAATACCTTTATTAAACCCTTGGAGCCCTGTGGATTACTTTTGTGAAGAATGACGGTGCATTCACACGGTCCGTCAGCGTTAACGCTTAACGGAAGGCTTGTCTGAAGCGTGGCCAACAGCCAATCACTGTGGCTGCAACACAAGCTCTGGTCTTCCATAAACGTAATTGGCTGGCTCTGCCTAGGTTATTTGCATAAGGCGATATGATTGGCTGACGCACGCGTTGCCGCTTGAAAAGTTGAGAAATGTTCAACTTCTGCCGCGAGCAACCGCACTGACGCGGCGCCAACGCGTCAATGCTTACGCCCCGTGTGAATGCGCCGTGAATGCACTTTCATGGGCTTCAAAGTCAGAAGTTGTTCACTGTTTTCTACCGTTATAAGCATGGAAAGTAAAGACATTTACTAAAATAACTTCAAATGTGTTCGTTTGAAAGATGATGGGGTCATTTTGATATTTGGCTGTAGTATCGCTTTAGGCAGGAATCTGAAGCACCATTGAGTTTCATAGTAGGAAAGCAAAAATACTATGGACGTCAAAGCTCAAAAACGATTTGGTTACAAACATTTCTCAAAATATCAAAAAACAAAGAAATGTATACAGAAATATATATATATATATATTTAAATATATCACACACACACACACACACACACACACACACACACACACACACACACACACACACACACACACACACACACACACACACACACACACACACACACACATATAGGAACAATTTGAGGGTAAGTAAATGATGACAGAATTTGTATTTTTTTTCTTTGGTAAACTATCCCTTTGATGACACATATTCAAGATGGTGTAAAGAAAAGAAAAAAAATCTACTAAACAAATTTTTTTAACCTCACTTACTACTTCTTAAAAACATCATTTTTTTAAGATGTCAAATATTTGGTGTTGCATGTGAAGTTACAGCTCAAAATACCTTATAGATAATTTATTATAACATGATAAATTTGCCACTTTGTAGGTGTGAGCAAAATGTGCCATTTTTGGGTGTGTCCTTAAAAATTCAAATGAGCTGCTCTCTGCACTAAATGGCAGTGCCGTGGTTGGATAGTGCAGATTAAGGGGCGGTATTATCCCCTTCTGACATCACAAGGGGAGCCAAATTGCAATGACCTATTTTTTCACATGCTTGCAGAGAATGGTTTACCAAAACTTACTAGATTGTTCTTTTTCACATTTTCTGGGTTAATAAAAGCACTGTGAACGCAATTATAGCACTTAAGGGTGTACTTACACTATTCAAACCAAACCGCGCTCGGGCGCGTTTGACCCCTAATGCCTGGTACGTTTGACTAGTGTGATCTGATTGGTTAATCATGCCCCGGCCGGGTTGCAGAGGTGGGCTGGAGTGTGGTTCACTTGGGCTCAGGCACTAAGGCTATCGGCTAAGTGCAATTCGAAAGGTGAATACGTCAATTGCGCGACCACTCATCTTCATCTGCCTCCGCAAAAAACCTTTTGATGCTTGCAGAAGGGTTTCGTGAATGTCCGAGCTGCACACGTGACAGATCAACTAAGCAATGTGATGACATGTGAGAGGGTCATCTGTAATCGCGCACCAAACGACTCCGAATCAAAAACACAGACTTATCATTACAATGGGTTCCAGTGTTAAGCGAGCGCTTTACTTCCTGCTTTTTTCAAAACAATCGTATCTTAAAGACGAAAGCGCGCCCGGGCTCGGATCGATAAAAGTACAGTGTGAGTGCGTGCATCTTGGGGAGTAGGGGGGGACAATCGCGCTGGGGCATGGTTTGGTTTGGATAATGTGAGTGCGCCCTAACATGAAAAAAGGCAGATTTTCATGATATGTCCCCTTTAAAAAATAAAATACTATTACTACTACTATATGGTACTATACTACGGTAACAAAAGTTATGATTAAATAAAAGTGGAGACTTAAGTAAAAACTAAAGTAATATATTTGACAGACATTGAATATAAGAAAGAAGTCATACAGCAAATGATGAGTCTCAGTCTAAGGATGGTAAACCCCACTTAAACCTTTAAAAATGGCCATCATAATTCCAATTATGTCAATTAGATTTGTGTATATATCCTGCATGTATACTGTCTTATGTTTCGCAAAAGCAGAATTTCTGTATGTTGCTGTAGTTGAATCTTCTTGCCATCCTGCTGCTGTCTGACAGCGTGGTGGTTCTGTGGCAGCCAGCAGATATACAGTTTTTGCCTATTGCTTGAACACTTTTTGCAAAATTTGGCTCATTATGTCAAAATTCTACACACAAGCCACACAGACATAGCACTTGGAGATTAACAACTCACATCCATGCCAAAATGAAACACTGCAATCAAAACTTAGCACTCCTTTCTAAAAATGAAATTCTTGTAACAAAACCATACACACAAGCACCATTTGAATTACTCTTTCATATCACCAGCAACACACTAATCCGCTTTATATATAACACTGCAGCCTTTGTGGTTTTATATTTATCGTAATTTTCTTAGACTCAGTCTTTAGTAAAACTCAAAAGTAGATTTATTTAAAGATATACTTATTTGTTTAAATTTATTCAGTAATCAAACAAGAGTTTTTACCCAAAAAAAACATTCTTAAAGGAATAAAGAAAAATAGAACCACAAGTCATCACATTTAGCCACAAAACAAAAATAAAAAACAAAACAAATACTGGATAAACTGCTATTGTGGGGTGTTTGTGTGCGCATGTATGTGTGTGGTGGGGGCCTGGGGGGTCTTATGGATCCCTCCCTCTGTTCGTATCTGGGCACAAGACCTCGTCGACATCACAGGCGATGTCCTCGCGGGCTAGGCATCGGGGAAAATATCGTCTTGTGTGCCTAATCCACCCTTGGATGGATCCCACCTCATTGTAACATTACAATGATACTCCTTTACATTCATTTTTGAATAGTACTGTACAGTAATACTGTAATATGATACAGAATCATGTGACACATACAGTAGGTACAGGAGTAGAAACTTGAAGATATACCTGTTCTCCAGTCGGAATGTTCTTAGTATTGACGCTACTGTGTAGCAACTGAGGTTAGGGTGGACTCTTTGCCCAGCCTCCCTCATAGATAGGCCATGATGTCATCCGATACACGTCTCCGCACTGGTCCTCGTCTTTGTCCTCTTCCATGTTCACATCCACGTCCAACTCCTCTCTCTCTTTGTCCTCCTCTTACTCTTACTCGCATTGCCTCCATGCTTGCAAAGTTCTCAGAATGTCTTATCTGAGGCCTATTTGTAGTGCTAAGACTCAGACCGATTGGTGTTCTGTTTTCTGTACAAGTGTATTCAGGTGTGTATGTAAGTGCCTATAATTGCCAGATGACTTTTGGATTTTGAACAGAGTGTTTTCCCAATGATAATAGGTGATTTCGTTTGTGAAAAATGTGTCTAATGTAAGAAAACGTGTGTAGTGTTTCGCAATAAGTGTGCTACAGAATTGCAAACAAAGTGCAAAGTTGACAATGTGTTTAAGCTATGGTTACACTGTGTTTAAGCATATGCTACAAGAAGTTTAGGTATTGAGGCTTTGGTCTAAGCATTCGGATTTAGTGTGTAAGCAATAGGCAAAAACTGTAAATAGAGTCCATGCTGAATTGAAAACCTTGCTATGTGATTATGCCAGTGAAGTAAAAAGAAACTCCTATTTCTTCGTCCATTTCTTTCTCACCAGCACACTAAGTCAGTTCACGGCAGCTAAACGCACACAATGCACAGGGAGCTGTTATGTTGATTTAAGGTCTCTCTACAACTGGCCCTGAGTTTGCACAAAGAACCAGATTTCCCACAACATTCGCCAGGCACATCCCAGAACAGACTTAATATTACGCCACTGCTCCATTTCCCTTAAAAAGAAATGATAAGTGGAACAAGGGCTTGTGGCTTTTTTCTGCTGTTGATGTTTTAACAACATGTGCAAAGATGTTCTCATGTCCATTCACCCCTGAAGTTGGAAAGTTAGTAACGCTGATACACAGACTTCTGGGAAACTGAAAAAGTATTGGAGGAGGGAATGGCCTTGCATTATTCACAGTTTTGCTATTCCGGTATTATTTCTTAATGTTTAATCTGAGAGCAATATCATTTGTGTTTTAAAATAATCAGTTTAATGTCCTGTATGATGTGAACTGAGTTACTCAAAAGCCTAGCATGGCAATGTGTTCTTATAGCTCAGTTGTGCTAGCAATGCATCGGTCATGGTTTGAACCCAAGGAACCCACATACAGATAAACAAATGTATAGCTTGAATGTCTTGTAAAATGCTTTGAATTAAAGCGTCTGGCAAATGTGTGAAAATTAAAATTTGGCAATCGTGTTGTAGATATACTAGTATTGTATTATAATTTCTCATCAGCTTTAGTAACCGATAGGTTAAAAAATTCAAGGAAATGCAAGATCATGTTTGTTCTTTTTAGATTTTAGTTATTTGCCACAGGCAGTCAGTAACCATTCGCAACAACAAGCTCTATTCGATCCGACCTGATAACCTGAAAACATCTGCAACCTTGTGAATGAGATGACGTCTGAATCTGAAATGATCAGAATGGCCCGACACACACAGCAACAGCAGCGAGCATGGTGTAAGGTTGTGGCATATGGCCATCTCTATAGGAGCACCGGGCAGGCAACCATCTGCACTTTTATAAATAAAGGTTGCAAAAATGTTCTTGTGTGGTTCCTTAAAGAACCTTTCGCTTGCATTAAAGAATGGGTCTTCAACAGGGGGTCTGGGGACCCTTGGGGGTGCTTGGTGGTATAACCGCGGGTCCTCCAAATATTGTAAATATTGTTTGAATGCTATTTTTTTATATTAAATAATAATAATATAAAATCCCCAAATATAATGTTTTCAGTTAAATTAAAATATGCCAAAAAATATTATTTTAGTCTCTTTGTAATGTAACCATAATAACAAAGTTTGTGTGAAAAATTATAATAAATACAGTCCTAATTGTAGGACATAGGGGTCCCTGCT
This sequence comes from Paramisgurnus dabryanus, assembly GCF_030506205.2. NCBI lineage: Eukaryota > Metazoa > Chordata > Actinopteri > Cypriniformes > Cobitidae > Paramisgurnus > Paramisgurnus dabryanus. The sequence goes on along the minus strand of NC_133355.1, from coordinate 20,324,897 downwards.
CCCCCTTTCCATCCATTAAGGGGTCCCCAGCCAAAAAAGGTTGAAGACCACTGCATTAAAGGGTCTTTAAAGTAGATAAAAGTTTTACTATAAAAAAATAATAAAGAACTTAGACTCAAAGGTTCTTTGGGGAACCAAAAATGGTTCTTCTATAACATCACTGAAAAGAACCCTCTTAGCACCTTAATTTTTATAAGACCAAGTGTACTTTTTATATATTTGGCGGATGCTTTTATCCAAAGCAACTTACAGTACAGCGAAGGACATTTGATCCGTATGAGTATTCCTAGGGAATCAAATTCACAAACTTAGCGCTGCTAAAACCAATTGATTTACAAAAACCTGTCCTGCCCCACGCAAAAATCAAATATATTGAAATATTATTTTTTTAAACATATGCTTATATATGGCAACATATGAGATTTTGGTATGGGACATACAAAATACTGTAGCATATTATTAATAGTTCTGTAGTATTAACTATAGTCAATTGATGTAATAACTGTAATACATACTGTAGTATACTCTAAATGCGCTAACGTAAGGTTTTTTATTTATAGTACTATAGTCTAAGAATTGTTCTACGGTTTACTACAGCAATATATGCACTATAATATATTTTGATGATGGAGGCTGTTATTATCTACACACTGTAACTTTAATCTCAAGAGTTGTAGGCCTATACAGTTTAGTCCAGAAATGCCCATCATGATCATTAAAAAAAAAACCGTTGACCAGATTCCTTTTTTCTAGGACATGAATGAATATGAATATATTTACCAGTCATTCCTGAGTGAAACACACGCAGATCGATACATTTTTTGCATAGTAACGCCCCTTCCTTCAGCACGACTACTGCAACAGTAACGGATCGCAAGCTGAATAAAACACATTATGAGCTCCGTTTAACGGCAAACCTGACGGTAACGTGGCGGAAACCGACGAGAGTGACCACAACGTCTTTGTCCAAACCCTCCCTGAATAACGGCTTTACACTCGTCCATTCATGCAGGCGTGAAATGAGTAAGTCACAAATCACCTTAATCTGTAATTCATGAACGTGAGAATACTGGAGATGAAGAGATGGTAGGAAACGTAACGTTACCGTACTGTTCACACGGTACAGCTGAACGTTATTACAATTAACGTAAATAATATAACACAGACTAAATGCTGTGCCAGACATAATAATGGACATTTGGACCTTCTTACCGTATAACGGCAGTCCGTTAACGCGCGCTGAGGCGAGGATGCTCGCTTTTAAATCCCGACAAAACACGCCTCTCCGCCGGCTTGATGAACACAGATCGTGTCGGTCCGCACCGGCCCGGTAGACGGAGCAGCAGTATGGAGACTGTGATTCGGTAATGGCTGTCTACTGCCCTCCTTTCATATCCCTCCTTCTCTCCCGCTCTCCCTTTCTCGAGCCCCCTCCTCCTCTTCCTCACTCTCTCTTCTCATCCTCCCGTCTGGCCCGGCCCTCTTTAATGATGCTGGTGATGGTTTTAATGATGATGATTATATAGTCTATTTCATATATGAATATCACAAGACTGTCTCACACATTTAACAAAATATATAAGCACAAATATAATAAACTTAGTAAAATTCAATCTATAGAAGTGAACTTTCTGGGGTTTAGGGTTTAAACATTACAGTAAAATGCCTGGAAGTCAGATAAAGCTTTGAATATGAAAGAGTTGCTGAAAACAATCCATATGGTAGTGATTTCATTAGCTCTTAACTATTTAAATCATTACAAAATTCCTTTATGCAGTGTGTTTGGGGAATTATTCCAGGTATTGGTTTTATGTGCCAGACAACAGCCTAACAGAACCCAATTTACCAGTAGAGACCCACAGAGAGATCAATACAATTCCCATTATAATCATTAAATCCATTAGAACTTCTATGATGTTTCTATTGTTTTTTTAAGCAGTGGTTTCCCACTGATAATGTAAGCTAAATGTGGCAATAGTTTCTAACTTGATACAAACAAACAGATTTCAGAGCAGTTTTCGATTTGTTATTCTCCTCGTAGCTTTGCTTACAAAGCTGCTGTGGAATTCTGACAGGGAAGGATTAACTGCTGTTGGTGCACACATCAAACAAAAGCCATTACAGAAGACCAGGCCAGCCCAGCTAAAAATACCAGTAGACCATCCTATGGACATTCCTTTTGTAATTTTTACTCTAATAAGATAATTATTATGTGAAAACGAATAATATGAGTTATAAAATGCACCAGATTATACAGCGATAACTCATGTCTAAAGTGAGAGAGAGAGAGAGTTTGTAAACTTATAACAGGAATAATTGAACTCTTGTGATGGTCAGTATGTTTACCGTTTTTGTTTGACGTAAAACTTGTACTTGACGTAACATTTAAACTAAGCACAGGCATTCTTTCCAAGTGTCTTGACAGATATATCCTAGCTATTATCATGAAATGATTTGTAGGAGTAAAAATGCCTCCACAATGTTTTTCAAGTACGTCCTGTCTTTGATGTATTCAGTCCATCTTAAAGGGATAGTTCACCCAAAAATTAAAATTCTGTCATAATTTTTTCATCATGTTTTTATCTGTTAAATACCAAAGAAGATATTTTAATAAATGATGGTAAGCACACCCCTTATTGTAACCATTGATTTCCATAGTAGGAAAAAAAATATAATGGAAGTATTGTGATAAACAATAAAGATATTTTGATAAATGATGGTAAGCACACAGTTGACGGTACCCATTGAATTCCATCGTATTTGTTTTTCCTACTATGGAAGTCAATGGTTACAATCAGCTGTGTCCTTACCATCATTTATTTAAATATCTTCTTTTGTGTTCATCAGATAAACATAATTCATACAGGTTAAGAATAACATGAGGATGAGAAAATGACAGAATTTTCATTTTTGGGTGAACTATCCCTTTAAATATCTTTAATTAGTTTTGAATCGGGTTATTAATTTTATTGAATCTTATAGACAGTGGTTTGTTCCTGCCACCCGCTGACCAAGATACCAAATCACTAATCTTGTGAGGGTGGTAGACTTAGTAATGTAATTGGGATGTCAAAAGGATTGATGCATTCATATTAAGCTTTCAGCTGGAAGCTATCCCATGGGAAGCTCATCCGAACCATTCAAAAACAGTTCAATTCAATTCAGGGTCAAAGCCATACATGAATACACATAACAAAATGTGCTAAACCGGAAATTAAGGATAAGGTCTTGCACTAAAAAATGAATTTAAGCCCAAATGTAAATGTGCTTTATATCTTTAAAAATGCATTATAACAACTATAGCTTTACAAGAGAATCAAGGCAAGTTGTACTAAATGCCAAAACCCTGTAAATATATATATTTATTTAGATTAAATGCATACCTCCTTTAAAATACTTTTTTTCCAACCAATGAGGGTTTGTGCAACTAAGGGGAAATGAGGGAGGTGTTCAGGAAATGTGTTTAAAAACAATCACTATCCAAGTTCAATTGTAGGCCGGAATAGGATGCCAAATACTGCAGGAATACACAATACACATATTTGATGGAAAATTGACAACAAATAACAGTAATAACATGGAATCAATACATTTATTTCTCAAACATGAAACAATGTTGATACAGCAATAATATTTATATTACATAATTGAGAGAGCAACTGTACAACAGTATGACTGGGCTGAAACTGAGTTTTATCCAGAGTTGCTGAATTCACGGCCGTGCCTCCTCATTGCCTGTGTGGTGTGAAGGAGGTGTGTAGGCTCCCTCCTTAATCAACTTATCCCTCTGCTTACGAATCTCGAACAAGCGTTTTTGCTGTAAGAAGCAATGGCAATGTTAGTGCTATTAATCAAATTCAATTTGGTTAAATGACTCTCTAACAAGTGTCATCTCACAACTGACTTACTGTCTTTTGGCGGTGCATGCACTCATAGAAGTCTTCAAACTCAAGTTTGCATTCTCTTTTGGCCCTAGTCTGGCCTAAACCATGAGCACACTCAATCCACTCCTTCTCAAAGGCATGACAGCGAGCGGCCCGCTTCTGTGGCTGCTCTCCGCTCTGGGCCAAGAGCCACTGGTCCAAATTAATGCCCAGCTTTGTCTGGAGGTCAACGAATGGCATGGTCCTTGACATGTATGTAAATATAAAAAAATAATAATAAACAAAATGTTAATATAAAAGAACAATACTACATTTATTATAGAATCAAGTCTGAAAATAATACATAAAACAGTCATCTATATTTAAAAAAATAAATTGCATCCCAAAAGTAAAAATAATATTACTTGCGCTATCCAGGTACTTAGATAAATGAATATATATATATATATATATATATATATATATATATATATATATATATATATATATATATATATGCATCGTTTATGTTTTTAAAAAGTCTTCTATAGAGAAACTTTCTCTAATGATATAAATGTTTTATAGAGAAACAACTAACGTACAGGCGCTGTTTGTTGTTATTACAAGTACACCTCAGAGAAGATATTTGGTATACTTAACAATTACATGCTTGTCTGCTGCCATTGACAACTAAAATTATTATACCAGTGCAGAAAACAGGTTGTTTGTTGATCAACTTAGCTGTACTCCTACTGCATGCTAACATAATAGCATAACGTTATGCCGAATAACCGCGAAGCAACATGATGTTTATTCTAACGTAATGCATCTACGTTCAAATGTTTACATTCTTACAACATTGTTCTTACATATTTGGAACATCTAACATACATAATCAATTAAATGTAATAACAAACACTGACCGTTTCGATCAGAGTCACTTTAACCTTCTTCAGGCCCACGGTTCACTCACGACCTCTGCCGTAAAGCAGGCGCTGCTTTAGTCAGTGATGTTTTCGACACTGCTGCAAAAATGAACTTGACGTTGATATTTCACGACAGCAGAGGTCAGTGTTGGTGAAGTAAAAATTGATTTCGACACAAAAAAGGACAAAGACGCTAAAACTAGTTTGTAAGAATCTAAAAATGTATCTAACAGATAATTACATCAAATATATTTAGAATAATTTAGCAGTATGTAGGATATCTATGAACATACCTGCTGGTGCTGGTGGTGCTATGGTGTGGTCACTGAACTTTTAAGCTCATTTTCTTGTTGTGCTGAATCCAAAGTGACTCCGTTTTATTATGTGCTTTGTGCAGCCACATCTCCAGCTGTGAAACTACAAGACGAAAAACTCACTTATCTAAATCAAGGTATTGGTTATTAATCGTACAAGATGTGCGTGTGCACCGCTGCCATTTTATTAATGTTTATGTAAATTATTACTAACGTTACATTATTCTATTCTTCTTTATATGCTTGCATGTCATAATACTATCCTAACTCTATGCTAGCGTGTTTTCAGAGTACTGTCTGTGCGTGTGGTGTTTCATGACCGACGACTTCAGTAGCCTACACAGAGCACCAACAGCTGGAGGGATGGAGATGGAACCGACCAGGAGACAGAATCTTGGATTTAGGCGAGTCTTCTCTATTTGAAAGTCTTAGGACTTTTATCATTATAAAATTATCAAAATATGTACACTATAATACAAGTGTACATTAAGAAATTCCCAAAATGTTTTACTATGTCCATATGTCCCTCTGTCAGTTGGGATCGTGGATCCTCAAGCACATCCATTGCAGCTTAATACCATACAGTTCCTCAGGGATCCTGACCAGAATGCCTCTGTGTTTATCCGGGTATATTTTTTATAAATTCAATCGCTTTTATGCTGAATTTATTATCACAAGCAGTAACTTCTCTGTCTCTTCATATGGAGGTTAACTGCATTAGCATCGAATTTACTCCTAGAAAACATGGTGGAGAGAAGGGAGTCCCCTTTCGCATTCAGATAGACACCTTTGCAGCCAGCGAGCAGGGGGAATATGTTAAATATATGCTCTCCGCCAGCTGCCAGGTCAACGTATTTAAGGTAGAGCTGTCAGAAAGATAACTTTTGAATCTAAACTGTGTGAATTGTGATGGCTTTAGACTTTAAAATATGTATAAAAAAATTTGTATAGACGCATTTCTTCTTGTTGCACTATTTTATGTTTTGTCATTTAGAAGACATTTTGATAAATGATGATGAGCACACAGTTGACAGGATCCATTGACTTTTATAGTATTTGTTTATCCTGCTATGGAAGTTAGTGTTGATTGTGTTCCTATTATCCTTTATTTAAATATCTTCTTTTGTGTTTAACAGAATAAAAAAACTCATACAGTTTTTAAACGATGCAAGTAAATGATGACAGAGTTTATTTTTGGGTGAACAATCCCTTTAGTGATTGCTGTGGACATTTGTATTAAATCCTTAGCTTCTATGTTTGTGAAGTTTGTATTTTTCTGTTGTAACTTTTTTTTTTATAAAAATATTTTTTCAAATAGCTTTTTTCAAATGTATACTACTAACATCTAAGCAAGCTGTTTGTTTGGTGACTTTTTCTTCATAAAATACATAAAAACATATATTATTTTTATGGTGCTTAATTTGGCACTTGACTCGACGGAGTTGTGTCGGCAACGTGACGTTGGGACGGACTCGACGGAGTCGTGTCGACACGTTTGGCACTTGACTCGACAGAGTCGTGCCGACGCGTTTGGCACTTGACTCGACGGAGTCGCGTCGTCAACGTGACGTTAGGATGGACTCGACGGAGTTGTGCCGACGCGTTTGGCACTTGACTCGACGGAGTTGTGTCGGCAACGTGATGTTGGGATGGACTCGACGGAGTCGTGTCGACGTGTCTGGCACTTGACTCGACGGAGTCGTGCCGACGCGTTTGTCACTTGACTCGACGGAGTCGCGTCGGCAAAGTGATGTTGGGACGGACTCGACGGAGTCGTGTCGACGCTTTTGGCACTTGACTCGACGGAGTCGTGCCGACGCGTTTGGCACTTGACTCGACGGAGTCCCGTCGGCAACGTGAGGTTGGGACGGACTCGACGGAGTCGTGCGGACGCGTTTGGCACTTGACTCGACGGAGTTGTGTCGGCAACGTTAGGTTGGGACGGACTCGACGGAGTCGTGCCGTCGCGTTTGGCACTTGACTCGACGGAGTCGCGTCGGCAACGTGACGTTGGGACGGACTCGACGGAGTCGTGTCGTCGCGTTTGGCACTTGACTCGACGGAGTCGCGTCGGCAACGTGATGTTGGGACGGACTCGACGGAGTCGTGCCGACGCGTTTGGCACTTGACTCGACGGAGTCGTGCCAACGCGTTTGGCACTTGACTCGACGGAGTCGCGTCGGCAACGTGAGGTTGGGACGGACTCAACGGAGTCGTGCCGTCGCGTTTGGCACTTGACTCGACGGAGTCGCGTCGGCAACGTGACGTTGGGACGGACTCGACGGAGTCGTGTCGACGCTTTTGGAACTTGACTCGACGGAGTCGTGTCGTCGCGTTTGGCACTTGACTCGACGGAGTCGCGTCGGCAACGTGACGTTGGGACGGACTCGACGGAGTCACGTCGGCAGGGTTGGCGCCAGAGAATACAGAATGAGGGGGCCTCCTGTTTCACTGGGGGGGCACCTCGTTCATCTTATTATTTTATTATTAGTAGTAGTATATTATTATTATTATTATTATTATTATTACTACATGGCACTGTAAAATGCTTGGTACTGATTGGCCAGTCGCAACATTCAAAGCTATTTCATTCCTTGAACAACCGCCTGAAACACAGCCTCACCCAGGTGCTGCGTGCGAGTCATGTTAACAGGGAGTTTAACACCTTCAAATTATACAGAATAAATATTCATAATTAATAACGTATATGAGATTGTATTTACATTGATTAAACCGAATGTTCGTCTTTTGACTTTTAACATGTTTTAACGCGTCTGGCTTTCACCCATTATGAAACGAACGTGTTCTCAGAAGGTTTGTATTTCTTAAAAATAAGCTAATAAAAGACATAAATCTAAATGTTATGTCTATATATCTACTCGTATAGCAACTAGCCGTGAAATAAGCGGGATTATTCCAGCCGGCCAATTTGTTGTCGCAAATAAATCCCTCACTATAGTAAAACCATAACTTATCATGACGCTAAAGTGCAAGACTGAAAAACTCACGCAAATCATAAAGACCAGTACATAACCAAATAACAGCAAAAGAAAACAATGTCACTGACATATCTAACAACAGAATGAACTATGCATTTTACCTTTAGAAGAGCTGCAGGCGACGAGAGGACTTTTAAAAACTTTTTAAGAGGGTCCTTTTAAAATTTCTTCGTCTTGCTCAAATGCCGAGACTTAGCCTACAAGTGTACATTATTTAGATAGAGAATGAGTTCTCACGCATGGCGATTGAGACCCCGAACGTGACATTAACTTCCAGTGCAGACAAAACACTGGGGAATTTGTCATTGATTAAACCGAATGTTCGTCTTTTGACAAGTGTTGTTCAAATGTAGTGGCTGCGTGTATGTAACTGGCTGACTATGTTAGCATTGCATTGTGGGTTAGTTTTTTAATTATTATTTTTTTATTAATTATACTCCTAATTTTAATCAGTATCCATTGTATAACCAAATTTATTTGCAGCACATTTTTTTGAATTATTAAGTTCATTATTATTTTGAGAAGTAAGGGGGCACAGTGACTCAAGTAGCCGGGCCATGCCCCCTAGGGCCCGCTCGTGGCGCCGACACTGCGCGTCGGCAACGTGGCGTTGGGACGAACTTGATGGAGTCGTGCCGACGCGTTTGGCACTTGACTCGACGGAGTCGCGTCGGCAACGTGACATTGGGACGGACTCGACGGAGTCATGCAGACGCGTTTGGCACTTGACTCGACGGAGTCGCGTCGGCAACGTGACGTTGGGACGGACTCGACGGAGTCGTGCCAACGACTGAATCTGAACCTGCACAGTTTAATGCATTGCATGTTATTAACTTACTGTCATGCATTGTGTGCAACAGTTTTTGTCTTCCTCTTCGTGTTTTGTCCACTTTCCCGGTTGCTTTCCCACTTTCCACTTGCCCAGGGCCCGTATTCCAAAAGAATCTTAATTCAAAAAGTAGCTCCTAGTGACGCAATTCTAAGAAAATTCTTAGAAATGTGGGCGTTTACTCTTAAAATTAAAGAAAAAATCCTAGTAAAGAAAAAAGTAATTCAGAAAGCATCTTAACCCTTAAAAGAGGTCTTAAGGTAAAAATTGTTAGGAGCACGGACGAGGACTTTTAAGAGGCTTAAGAGTTTTTTAGCAACCGGGAAAGTGGATAAAACACGAAGAGGAAGACAAAAACTGTTGCACACAATGCATGACAGTAAGTTAATAACATGCAACACATTAGATCGTGCAGGAATCATGTTTGTGACCGATCTTATTAAAGACATAATAATATAATATACCGCCAGAAATAAAAGTAATCACTACATTAACTACAGTAACAGATTCGGTAACTAGAAAAAATTCAACTATGCAGCAGAGATGATTTAGGTCTCTTACAGACGTCTATTAAACAAAGTAATCACACAAACTTATAGAACATTGTGTTGCTGTTTATTTCCTATCTATAACGTTAAGTATGACATTAACAGCACTTATATATATAAAATAAATATTAATTATATATTAAATCTATATTGTATATTTTCTCAATTTATATATATATATATATATATATATATATATATAGGTAAAAGTATACCTGCAATTTCAAATTGATGGCTAATAATAGATCCTATTATTACTCTTTTTCTTCCTTCTTGGACAACCAACCAATCACAGTCTTCAAAAAATAGTGTCATACGTAGCAACGGGGTCAACCAAACCTCCTCACTAAGATAGGATTTTCCATCCATTCCTTGCTCAGAGTTCACTGAAAATGTTCTGAAATCACTTCTAAGCTAAACCTCCTGGCAAGGAATTTTTAGGTTAAGTTAGGAGCTCTCTGAGAGGATTCTCAGAATCTTTAGGTATACGGGCCCAGATCTTTAGCCAGTTTTTTTACGTTTCTGGTTTTCAGTTCAACCCTAAATTTGGTGAACTGGTTAGAACAATAAAATAAAGTTCCCGAACAGGTTAATAATGTTCCATGTTAGCTGTGGGACATACAAATAAGTAGGCTGATCATTAGGACAATAACTTAAATTATTAGTCTATATAATTTTCCTCAGAGGTGTAAAGTACTTGAGTAAATGTACTTCGTTACTGTACTTAAGTATTTTTTGGGCTACTTTGTACTTGTACTGAGTATCAAAAATATAAACAACTTTTACTCTCTACTCAACTACATTTTTGACTCTGTGTGGTTGCAAGGTTAGACGCACACCCACAACTGAGGGACTTCATGTGGCGCTACGCAGGGCAATCGTATGAAATCAAAGTACTGCGAGAGCGAATCAAATGCATATGGAGAAGTCTGGTCTCGCGGTACTTTAATGTCAAACCCTGAACGGCTTGCATTACGCTGAACGGCTTGCGTTGAGCCACCGTAGCGCAAAATAACACACACACGGGAACAGGTAAAACTCGGCGGGAGATCAGCCTGCTGAGTTTTTAGGGTAAACTCCCCTTCCACTTGAGCAATAGCAGGAAACTCTAGGATCTCTTAAAGGGATAGTTCACTTTAAAACGAAAATTCTGTTATCATTTACTCATCCTCATGTTGTTCTAAATCTGTATGAATTTCTTTTTTCTGATGAACAAAAAAGAAGATATTTTGAGAAATGATGGTAAACACACAGCAGTAAGTGACCATAGACTTCCATAGTAGGAATAAAAAAATATGATGGAATTTAATGGGTACCGTCAACTGTGTGCTAACCATCATTTATCAAAATATTTTCTTCATCATTTATCACAATACTTCCGAAATATTTTTTTTCCTACTATGGAAGTCTATGGTCACTTACTGCAGTGTGTTTACCATCATTTCTGAAAAATATTATCTTTTGTGTTCATCAGAAAAAAAGAAATTCATACAGGTTTAGTAAATGATGACAGAATTTTAATTTTAAAGTGAACTATCCCTTTAAACCTAAATAAAATAAATTTCTAATTTTAAAGAAATTACTTAATTCTGCTCAAAATTGTTCAAAATGGTTTTAGTGCAAAAAGAGGTCACACTAAACACAGACGATGCCTAAAGACGACATTTAGTCCTGAAAAGGTAATTATTCTTCTTCTTTTTTTTTTACATATTTCCTGTATTTTCTGTTTGTATCTTAATAAAATAGATTGAAAAATAAATATTGATGGACATTAAAACTTCTAAAACAACAAGTCTGGCGATGGTGGCCTGAGACTTTTGCACAGTAATATCTAAATGTTAATATAGTACAGTACTGCATTTTATTAGTTAGTTATACTGTAAGTAGTATTTGCATTAGTGTAGGATGCAGAAAATATTTTAATAAAAGAGGCAAAACTTGCCACAAAGGAGGAAATGTTTATTTTCATGTTATTTCAAACACTCACAGCCATTGCAGTTATCTTTGCTTTGTGGGGATGTACAAAACAATGCCAGATTAAACACACTTTTCTGCATATTGCTTATTCGATTTAATATACTTGTTAACACTCATTTCACCATAAGCAGTTTATATTCAAATTGTCAAGTACTTTTCACTATCCGCTCAAAACCTAAGTATAAAAGCATCTTCACACAACAAAAAAGCAAAAGATGTGTCAACCACAAATATTTTTTTGTGATAACAAGACAAAGCGTAACCCCTCATTTAAGTAAAAATCCACAATTCTCTCTGCAGCCAAATATAATAATTATGACAATAGCACATAGAGAATAAGAAATATTCAATATTCCATTACATCCAAAATTACATCAAATCACGACCGCTGTGTTCAAATGGAATTGTGTTATCCCAGAGAGGCTGAAAATCAAAGGAGTGCATAAATAGAAGTTTACAATGTAGAAAAATTATAAAATGTAGGATAAAGTGCAGGAGTGCTCATTCATTCATTTATCCAGCCATCAAACTGTTCTATCCATACATCCAGCTAGCGGGTAAAACAAACATAAAATTGCACAAAAAAATTCAAAGCAGTGTGCTTAAGAAAGAGATCAAAAATAATAAAAACAACAACAACAACAATAATAATCATAATAATAATAATAATAACAGACATGCATGTAAATGGCAGGTCCATCCTTGATACTGTATGAATTAATATTCACCAATACAATCAACACTGGTAAACATCCACACGTACATACAAAGCAAACACACATCTCCTTATTCTCAACTCAAGACAGTGTCGTCAGTGAATTACAGACAGTTTAAGGGAACTGAGTGCATGTGCTCTGTCTGTAAGGCAAGCAGTCTGTGATTCAAATCAAGCTGTCTGCTAGTTAAGTCTGAATCAGTTTCTTTTTCATTGCACTGACTTTAGTTTATACTGATATATCTCTCGATCCGTGTGTGATGAAACTCAAGTATTCTGTGCAAACCAGGCCTGGACGACCAAAACAATACTCTGCTTGTATTCGCATATAGTACTATTCACATAGATGGCATATAATATTCGCATGCATACTGCAAATCATACAATTTCCAGGTCGTATACTATAAAATCAAATCAAAGAGAAACAAACATACAAACAATACTGTAATGTCGTTCATAAAAGCCTTCGTATAAAGAAGTGAGTCCCATTCAGAATCTCTCACATATACTGTGCTTGGTGACATTTCACTTTGTTTGTTTGTTTTCTAAAGAGATTCCTGTGGCAATGGTAGTACCTATATAAGGGCACAGTTGTGCCAAATATGAAAATTCTGTACATTTATTCACATCTTTCATGTCACGTACCTGTAAGACTTTGTTGAACACAAATACGAATTTCTTTTCTATGCATCAACAGTGAATGGTGAAGAAGAGCTGTCAATCAAAGCTATATATGGCTTTAGATTATAAAGCATGTATTATACCGACTACTGTTATGTCCTTTTAACGCCCTGACAGCTTGTAGTCACCATTTACTGACAAGAAAAACATTAGCATGAAACATTCGGTTTTGTGTTCAACAGAATAAATCATACAGGTTTGCAATGTGATTGCATTTTTTTTATTAATGACAGAATTTTCATTTCGGCTGAACTGTCCTTTTACCATTTTTTGCTCAAGGCATAGTTGTTGCACCAAGAGGTGAACACAACAACTAACTGAGTAACAGTATGAATTTCTGGAGAGGTAGAGGACCCATCCGTGCTCTCAAAGAGAGGTGGACAGGAGAGCAGAGCGATGATCAGTCAGTTCCGTAAGTTGTCTAGATGCGAGTAAGGTGTTTGAATAATTATAAAAAGCAGCAAAACAACAGGTAAAGCGCTAACAAGTCCGAAGCTCAGAAACGTTTTTGTGCAAGTGCGAGTGTCTCTTTCTCACACATAAAGAATGACATTGTCGGGACAGTGCAAGCTGTCGGTGGGGTTCAAGGCTCTGCAGGTCGTCTGTGGCGGGCCACCGTGGCAACTCTTGGGGTGGGGCGAGTCGCAGTCGTCAGACGTGAGCTCTGCGATATCGTCCGACTGCGTGTCGGACATCTCCAGGTCGCTGCGGATGCTTTCTGGCTGAGCGAGGGTGACGTCTCGAAGACCCTCCCTGAGTGACACCCCTGGCGAAAGCCCGAGAGGGGAATCCAACACAATTCCGCTTCTGCGGGAACTACAGTCCTGGGGCTCCTCCCCTGAGCCGGGGGACATAGCAGCAGTGGGCGGAGCCAGATCCTCTTCGGTGGTTAAACACAGATGGCTGGGTTTAGTTTCAATGTCCACCTGGATCTCAAGGTTAGTGCCCTCTCTGAAACACAACGGGGCATACAAAATGTGATACGTGGAAGACTAAAGTTACTTAAAGTGTAGTGTAGCCTAGTGTAGGGCTATTGTGTGTGTTAAACTGAGAAAGGTGACACAAACACACACCTGTCAGGTATGGTATAAGAGGATGTAATGGATCCTGCCATTCCTCTTGTGCTGGCACAGTCACTGGCCGCTCCCAAACTGCCCGTCTCTCTACCGGCACCATCTTTACCAAGTTCTGTTCCCTGCACCTCCAGTCTGGCACACAAACAAACCCATCACATGGAAATTAAAACACTACCCATATTTACAATATACCTTCTCTGTATATACCACAATAGTATCGCATCATCTTAATACCTGTTGTATTTTCCAGTCCTAGCACCAAGTGCTCCTCCTGCTAGTGTGTTGAAGTGGGGCGTGTCTCCCAGGCCCCCTGGTGCCACCGATAGGCCCTCACTTGGAGAGGTGGTACTGAGGCCACTCGCTCCTCCCTCCAAACTGCTTTCACCCAGGCTGGGGGACTTCAGTGCTCGCCAAGCATCAGCAACTATAAAGACAGAATGCATTCGATCGGTACCGTTCTGCTTTTTCCGACAAATCGGGCAGTAATGGATTCCTTCTTCAATTTGAACTTTACCTGTAATAGGTCCATTGTCCTCATCAAAGTCTATCCTAACACCTCGTCCTTTGCCTCGGCTCACCCCACAGCCCCCACCGCGGCACAGAGAGATAGGCACAACGCCATACACATATGCCAACATAATGGGAACTCCAATTCCTGTGGGAAGGGAACAATTTATGGAGATGTAACCAACCTCAGGAGGAAGTTTCTATCACATTTTATTCAGGGGGTGAAATTTTGGCCCATGTTGGGAGATTTTGGAAGTTCCAGAATCTCCCAACATGGGCTCACCGGGCCAAAATGTTGCATTTAAATATAAACTGCAAATATGTTATGACATGTTTTTTCAAGAATACTCACCCACGCTGACGGCTGCAATTACAGGGGCGGTAATGATTGACAAAGCCACACCTCCCGTGATAGCCAGATTTCTCCTGTGATGGGACATCTTCTTCCCTTCATAGTGTGAGTGGATCTGAACAGATTATAGCACTTTAAGTTAATATGAACGATCAATAAAAGTTCATTGCACTGGATGATGTCAGGTTCTTCAATGGTGGAATATATACCCCCACTTTAAAACTTAAAAGTGACTTGGCAAACACCATCTATAACCTAACCTGGCAAAAACTTTAAAAAAATGCAATTCCAACAAAAAGAAAATGAAAGTTTTGTTACATTAAGCCCTATGTAAGCTGTATGTGCACTCTGAATCCTGTCTGAATGGTTTTACACAATGAAGTTATTGTACCAGAATCAAAAGCAATAAAGCTGGCTCAGCTGCACAGTGGGTGGAGACTGGGAAATTCCCAGCCGTTGTTCCTGATAAAGCTTACAGCATATTACTACTAATGTTAAAAAAATTCACACCTTGCGTCCAATGTAAACCGGGATGCCAATAACCATGGCAGGAACTGCGATGCCAGCAATCAGAGTGATGCCCACCGGTGCACCAATCAAAGTGCCCAGTTGCCAAAGAATCTTCTTCTTGCGACTCCATGGCTTTTTTCCCCAGAAGGTGCAACCTGATGGACTGAAAAAAAAACAGTAGAGGATTATTCTCTGTCTCTCAGAGATACAAACGCAACAAAAGTGCCAGGTGGCAACTGCTCAGTGATGATACCTGAGGTAGTGCAGGTCTGAAATCTCCTTCATACAGAGCCAGCAAAACTCACAGCCGCACACGGCGCAGGTCATGTGATTACAGCTGCCATCGTTCATCTTGATGATGTAGGCACTGCATCGGGGGCAAGGCTTGATGTCATCAGCTGAGAGGGAATTAAAGGGTTTGGATTTAAAGTTTGTACAGTCAGACAGTTTCTAGAACTGTATCTAGTGGATGTCAGATGGAAACAAGTTTGTGCATGCTGTTACAATGCTACAGTCTTGTGGATGGTTGCCAGGGTATTGCTATCTGGTTCCTAAAGTGATCTAGGCGCTTGCATGGTATAATGGAAACCAATGGGTGACAAAAAATGGCAAACAGATGGTAGTATACTCACTGTGTCCCTGCTCCGCTGTGTAACTGGGTGAATGGTTACTATGTGTTCTCAAGGACAGCGCCCTCTGTTGGCGAGCCGAGTCACAGGTCTGGTTAGGATGCCAAGCCTGCTTGCAGTGGTAACAGAACTCAGCACCACACCCTTCTCTTCGACACACCAGCCTGGGGCAGCTGGCACATCCAGATGCAATTACTGCGAAACTGGCAGGGGAACAATTGAAACAGGTCAAGAGACTCCCCAAGAAAATGAAATATTATTACACTTTATAGTAAAATCTATCCTCACAGAGATCCTACAGGAACTTAAAATAAACCACTTCGTAATCAAAGGACTTCTCTATATACTGTAGCTTACGTTTAAAACTATATAATAAAATATATATTTAAAGGACCGAAGGCATTTATACCGTTTATACCACGGATACAAAAACAAATTCAACTGTAAATACATAAGGAAAACAGCTGATCGTTGGGGTTTAATTGCGCTTATTTAACAGCATCCAAGTTAATGGCTCACTGGTTGTTATGGCAACGTAAGTCACGTAATGTATCTACATGGCGGATGTAGTACGTTTGAAACCATTATCGTCTACAGCTGCGAGAGTCCGCTCTATGCTGCTCCTGTATTTATGTAATTCAATGGATTCAGTGATGTGGAATGACTTATGACCTTTTTGAATTTGATTTGGCTTGTTGTGTTAATTTAGCCTATTCAGCCTCTCGTGTATGTTCTGTATGCTATTGTGTAAATGTTTATGTTACATTAACATACGGACACCTATTCAGCCTGCTGTTCTGTGCTATTGTTTAGTTGAATAACTTGCCTTTTTCAGATTAAATGTCTGTTCTTCAGCTTGGATTTTGTGAAATCATTTTCTAAATAAATGCGACGCATAATCCAGTGCGACTTATGATGTTTCAAAACGCATTTCTGACTGATAAGACTCATACTCCGGAGCGTCTTATAGTCCGGAAAATACGGTAGGTACACTAAAAAATAGCTTGTTGCTCTTAAATGTTTAAGTTTAAACAACTTGAATAAACAAGTCATTTACTTTCTTGACTAGTGAGTAGTTGGTATAAAAAACAAAAATGTACTTAACTTTATTTTAATAATTTATAGCATTATAATTATTTATTTATTTTTATAATATATTTCTATTTAGTAAAAAAAGTTGAAATCACTTATTAATTTAAGTTGCAGTTAAATTTAAGTGTAAGCAACAAGGAATTGTTACAGTGTACTGTCACAGTATGCGGTTTCGGATGCATAGTAAGACTGTAACGGTACATTCATTTACTTTTAATGGGTGATGTCAGGCGTTGCCGAACTGAATTGTGCATCCGTTGGCGTTGCGTCATTTCTATTGCTCGTGGCAGAAGTTGAACATTTCTCAACTTTTCAAGTGCCAACGCGTGCGTCAGATCGCCTTATGCAAATAACTTAGGTTGAAGCCAGCCAATTACGTTTAAGCAAACCGGAGGATGTGTTGCGGCCACTGTGATTGGCTGTTGGCTACACTTCAGACAAGCCTTCCGCAAGGGTTAATGCTTTGGACCTGTGTGAATGTACCGTGAGGGGTACAAAATTATGAATTGGACTACAGTAAGCTCTAAATAAGATTCCAATTGTAGAAATAAGGTCTTGAGGGTTTTCTGTGACAAAATAATTTTCCAAAGGAAAGGAAAAGGCAAGAAAGTGTGACCAACATAATTTAATGTTGCTTTCTTTACTCTGTAATGTCAAACACCTGTTCAAGTTATGGAAATGGTGAAGACTACAGACTACATGATGGAAAAAGAGAGAGAGGATTTATTGTCGGTCAATATGTTGTTGCTGTGAGGAATTTCCGAGTGTTCTAATTCATATTCCATTACTGAATCCACTTTACTAGAACACTGCTTTGAGAATAGGAAACTGTAGTCATAAAAAAACATAAAAAGGGACAAAAACCTCATCATGAACATTTGAAAGCACCTTTTGCATTTAAAACTTAAAACTTAGTGCCAAGTTCTTCTTCATAGTTGATCTTCACAAACTCTTTTTTGGGGGGGGGGTTTAAAATGAAAGAAAAACAAATTTCCCCCTTTAAATTAGCTCAATTAAAATACAACTTCACCCAAACAAGCTCTAACACCAGACTAATCTGCTCATTTCAGGTACATTTTGACCCGTCGGCATAGACGAGTTACGGCATGATCTTACGATAAATTTTATTACATACACCTACACCTCATAAACCAGCATAGCTGCGAGTTGGAAAACTAATATGCTATACACAAAGCTTCGTATCCTGGCACACACACACGCACCTAACAAGCACAGTCAAGTCAAAACTGACCTCATTCTGCATGATTGTACAATCCTAAAAAAAACTTCCCAGCTCACTAACTCTCTGACATTTTGTGGTTCACAAAGGCATCATGGTATGCAAACACGCTCAATGATTGTCTTAACCAAACAGCAGGCTCGGTTACCCCTGACAACTCTGCCTCTATGCCGCATCTCAGTTTCCATAGCAACCCATCGCATGGGGAGAAAGAAACAAGCTGTTCTCTTCTCCGATTGGCAGCCCTGACCTTTCAATCAAGCTGAACCGACACGGCTTGGTGGTGGGCTGATGGGCAACAAGCTGCACCAAGGCCATTGGAGCAGGCAGGGAATTACTTTATAGAGGCGTCTTACTAGTAGAACATTGCATTATCAACACAAAAGCTTGATCCCAAGTAACAAAAATGCTGATAAAATGGATAAAACTGTCTGCTGAATGCATAAATCAAAAAAAGCTCATAGGTTTGACTTCCAGGAAAGTCGCTTTGTGTAAAAGTGCCAAATAAATGCATGTAAAGATCATCAAAAAAAATCAATGAATGAACAAATAAAAACCAGAAGGGACTATGTCTACAGTATGTGTATTTGTTGGTATTTATAGGGTGATTCATTCATTGTGGTTCTTCAGTAAGGCGAATGCAACACAATGCAATGATGATGTATATTCCTTCCTTTATATAAAACAACACACAAAAATGCATATTTAAATAGTCAAATAAGCCCCACACGCATTTACTTTAAATACAGCATGGTAACAAACACAGTTATCTCTTAATGTACAAAATGCCCCTTCTGAAAAAAAATCCCCGCACCACCTGAAAATCCCTTAGCATCAGTCGCGGTTTTAAAAGGAAATGGCAATGACTCAAGCATGCAGACAGAAACATGTCCCCTAAATGTAGGTCATTGGCTCAACATTACGACCGAAGTCTTTAACCGGTTGTAAAGGCTTTTAATGTAATCATGCTCTCTCAAAATGACACATCAGCTAAACAAGCTTCCCACACAAGCGCAAGTGTTCCCTATAACTGTCCAATTGCCTCCTACACTTACTGAAGCATGCGGTACAGCACAAAATGTGAAACAATCTCTTATTTAAAGTATGTGCATGGACAGAAGTGCCCAAAAGTATGCACTTGTTTAGCATTTGCATGAGTAGTGAGTTTGGATGGATCAGTGAGTTCAAGCACCGATGTTGGACGATCGGCACTCGTTTCAAAGTTGAACAATGGAGTTCATGTCTAAGCTTTGTTTTTCCAGTAAACCATTTCTTTAGACATTGTAATACTGAAACAATTAATTAACCCTCCCTAAACTGTTGTAATCATATTACAAGAACACAATTTACTAGACATTACGTAACATTAGGGTTTGACTTCATTGGAAGTAAGGGGCCTAGCCAAACTTGTTAATTGGAACACAATCTCCTATTCAAAAGAAAAGGATATCACATATCTGACCTAATCCAGAAAAGTTTAGATATCAGACTTACCCACAGTCTGGTGCCGGACACCATCGGCAGTCCGGGTCTGACGCTAGGCAGCGGCGTAGCAGAAACTCCTCATACTTGTCCATAAGAACAGGGTCGTCCAGAATGAGGGCCACCTGCCGAGGAGCCAGTCGCTCTGCACATTCCGGGCAGCTGAGCTGCACTCGGCTCTCCGTGATCTCGATACGCAAGTACTGCCGTAAGCAGCACAGGCAGGACCGGTGACTGCAGCCCTGGAGTTCTGGAAGTTGCTCCGCAGGTTGCCGCACCAAGCACAGTGGACACTCTAGGAAGTCTTGGGCACCTAGAGAGGCCTGGCTGGCGGACAGTGGCTCAGCGGCGTCCGTCGCTGTCGGGTCTGAAGAAACGTTGGTGGGTGTCGGGGGCTGGAGAAGCTGCTGTTGTTGTTGTTGGAGTTGCTGTTGTTGGTGCAGCTGTTGCGCAAGCGGAGTGCCTGCAGTGGCCTTGTTTCCCCTCGATCCACGTTTGCCATGGAACAGACTGTGAAAGGAGATCCTGCCTTGCTTTTTTCCTGGCCCACGGCATTTGGGATTGGGAATGCCACTAACAGAGGAGTGGGGCGATTCAGAGTCTTTTTCAGATCCCATTTCACAAGAACGACCTTGTGATGTTCTTTCACTAGAGGTCACCGAGTTTTGGTTTAGTTTTGATAAAAAGTGTCAAATTTTATCACAGGCACAATTGTGAAAATGACTCAACAAATTCCAGTTAATTTGTCCGTTGGGAAAATTCTATTTATGTAGTCGCTACTTCCTCTTAACCCAAACAAGGAGGTTAGATAATGAACTAGAGATAACTTACAAACTAGTTTGCCAAAAAGGAAACAAAAAAGACACTCCTACAGTCGTGTTCTCGTAACCGTGACAATGAAATCGAACAAAAGAAACAATTGCACCCAAAATGTGATACAAAACTGACAGATACTGTCAATTAAAAATGGGGAACTAAAGTCACAGTTTGTAAAAAAAAATCAGAGAAATAGTTGTACAATCTGGCTCAAAATATCACAATCCTTTCACCGTCATATATGTCTGTCCTCCACCAAATTTCCTTTCTTGTCGAGCCAGGATGTTGCGTGTGCTCCGTATTACTGTTCCTCGCTTTCTGAATCAGCCGGTCTGTTAAAAAAGAGAAATAGCACAGGAAGTTAGCACAACATGCAGACGGTCTGCATGAGGAGCATGCTCAATGCACGCTCACGTACAGACTTATAAGCTCCTCCCTTTCTTATTGTTAACCTCTTCTCATTTCGTTGACTCGACGCACTCTACAGGTTTCAGTTCTGTCAAGTAAATGACTTACCAGCTAATAACAATGCAGTATATGACAATCAGCATGAGGAAGTAGCTGGTAACGTGGCGCAAAGAAGCTAAATTCTGTTATTAAATCTGATCTGGCATCGGATTTGACTTGTATCTCTCGTTTTCTTTGTGCCTCACTATTGATGACATCCTCTCATCCTCTCACACAAGCACACGCACTCGAGCTGCACTTCACACTGTGCTGCTAGTGCAGTTGCCATGGCGATAATCACGTTGAACACAGCAAACAAGGACCCTCACAGTGACTCTGGCCATTATAAAAACACAAACACACGGCAGATATTAACACCATACATCACACGATGTATCCCGCTGGACTTTATTCATTTATTTATGTGTGAGAGGAACATCAATAAAGTTCATAAATGTCACCCGGACGCACCGCAGAGTCACACAGTGAGGGACGAATGCCTTGAGGTTTTGTGAGACAACATAACCGCATGTCAATCTCTCTACTTATGAAATATGTGAGGATGTCTGTGAGATCCAGGCTAAAGCCTCATAATAAAACTAGGAGATTAAGAGCATCAAAGTTTGATTTCAATCAATATTAAATATATTATATGATGTTATATTTTCATAGAATGTTCTTTACATTATATCGGGTGAATTAATTAATAGTAAATCACTAAAAATTGTCTTAAGCATATAAATACTCACACTGTAGTTACATTGGTATATGCAGAAATCATTTTTAAGATATGTCCTGGTTTTCTGCTGTGACCCCTGGACTGCCAGTCCATTACAAATCTGTTTACTTGTACAAGACAGATTTAGAGAACAGCACACTAGTGTAAAGCTATTAGAGTAAACAAACATCTTTGTTTTGGGACTTGTAATACTATATGATTACCATAATTATATACCATCCTACTTACAAAGCATTCCAAGATACTTTCCAAGAATAAACCGTAAGAATTCCATCTTTTACTTTCATACATAAAAAAAATTATGCATGTCCACAAATCCATAATAACGCCATAATACTTAAGTGTTAAAGGGATAGTTCACCCAAAAATAAAAATTCTTTCCTCATTTACTTACCCTCAAGTTTTAAAAGATTTGCATACATTTCTTTGTTCTGCTGAACACAAAGGAAGATATTTTGAGCGATGTTTGTAACCAAACCATTTTTGAGCACCATTGACTTCCATTGTATTTTTCTTTCCTACTATGGAAGTCAATGGTGCTCCTATTTCCTGCTTGATTATCTTCCTTTGTATTCACCAAAACAAAGACATTTATGGGTCAATGACGTGATGTTAATTATTTTTGTCCGTATGGATAAATTAAATGTGAAAAGGGTTAAAATGAAATAAAAATGCAGATTACTTGCATACATTCTTTTTTTTTGAAGACCAAGTCTAAAATTTCTGGTTTAATTTAATTTTGAAAGAATATTTGGGGGATAATTGCAAAAATGTCAGAAATAACTAACCAGTGTTTCCCACAGATCTGAAATTTACTTGTGGTGGTAGCTGGTGAAAAGGGCAATCATTATTATCCACCGACAAAAAATGGTCTACTATACATGTAACAAAGAACTAATAATGTGTGACACAACACAATACTTTGATTTATAAAACATTCATATTAATTTCACATTATAGTTCATTAATCTAACCACCCCAAACGTTTTTTGCCATAAACAAAGCTGACACTGTTTGTCAAAGCACCACGAAAAAACTTGTTTTTGCACTGATATATGAAGCAATTTGATGACCCCTTTTATCAAGCTCAATTATATACAATACTATGTATTCTATAGCCTATATAGACAGTGCAGGTCTATAGATTATAAATGTGACTGATGTTATAATGGTAATAACTTCTATAAGATAGGCACTTTTACTGCTTCTGCTTTCTATTTCTCTTTTGCCGATTAAAAAAAGCTTAATCCACTAATTATTTCAGATTTAAAAGTCTACTTGCTGTGCTGTCCCGATGACAGACTTTACATTACAGCTTTGCGTTTTTTATATCCTGAGTCAGCTAGAGCTTTGCTCATTCAGTATTAGCACTGCTTTTTCCTACAATCTCTGTGCAAACTGTTTAGATTTTAGTAAAGATATGTGGTCTATTAATAGTAAGACTATTAAAAAATGGGATAAAGAAAATGAAGCGGCGCGTGGTCGTGACAAGAGCCAGTTGCTATCGCCATAGAAACCGGAGGCACGCTAAAACAGCACTCGAGCTTTAGCGCGGTAGCGCTCACGGCCGTTCTCCGATCGACTCGGGTTTTACACACAATATTAATCAGACTTGGGACCCGAAGTAATGAACTAGGACCGACCCGGACCCATCTGACCATTTAAAATATAAACCCGGAACCATACGGGTCCCGCGTCCTCAGTGAAGAAAGACCTCTAATGGTAAAACTCTGCTCAAGTTCAGAAACATGAAAGGATACAATGTGACACTGAGGTTGCTTCGCGTCGCGCCTAATTCATTGAGAAACAGAGAGCACGTGAACGGACACTCAACCGGAGAGACACAACGTGCTTGCACGCAAAATGAAGCCAACTTAGATGCTATAAACACATATGCACATAAGCATATGCGACTATTTTGGTCGCAGTGTGTTCCCTGGCTGCTCCGTATGTGCTGCTGCAGTTGATCCAGTTTGCCGCGCTGGATGATGAGTTTATGACGCGTGCATCATCTTCACGGTCACCCGACCCCCACCTCTCTCTCGCGCTCTCTCTCTCGCGCTCTCTCTTTCGCGCGCTCTCTCTCTCTCTCCAAAACACGGGTCATCCAGTCGAGTTCAGAAATACGGAAATTCGTAAAGTGATTTTTTTTACTTGGGCGGGTCGCAATTTACCTGGGCGCAGCGCCCAAGTAGAGCCTATGTATGGGAAACACTGCTAACACAACGATATTTTAAAAGTATTATTAATTGGATAAAATATTGAATATTTCTCATTCTTTAGCGCAATTGGCAGTTACACCATTTGACATTTTCAGGTCCATTCAGTCTTAACTTTCATAAAAATGGTGCAAATGTAATTTTTATTGCATAATATTAACATAAATACACTGTACATTGAAATAAACCTGATGCATGCTTTTAAAACAAGTTTAAAAATATATATATTTCTCATCTTGCCAAACCGTTTTTGTCACTGACCCTTATACAGGTTTAAGGGCGAGTAATTGATGACAGAATTTAGATTTTTGGATGAACTATCCCTTTAACTCTGTAAAGTTAACACTAAGGAGCGGTTTCTCGGACGGGGTTTAAATTAATCCAGGCTAGGCCTTAGTCATATAGGGGTGGTTTCCTGGACAGGGATTAGTTTAAGTCAGAACTAGGCCTTGGTTTAATTAGGAAATATAACTAGTTTTAACAAACATGCCTTACTAAAACCATTACTTGTGTGCATTTTGAGGCAAAACAAAGGGCACCTGGGCACCTTATATTAGTTTTTACATACAAACCTTACATCTTATGCATCTTAAGACAAAACAATGGCACTGATATATGTTGAGATATGTCAGTACAAGGTGTTTATTATAAATTAAAGCAGCTCAAACATGCATTGTAGTCTGGGACTAATATAAGCCCTGTCCGGGAGACTGCACTTAAATGTGATTACATTTTTATGTTTTGCCTCTTAACACGTACACGTATCATAAAGTAAACCTGCAAATCTGTGATGGATCTTAAGATTTATAGCCACAATTTAAGGATCACATTTTAATGAAAGGCTGGTTTTTGAAGTATGCAAAGAGGCAATCGGAAGCATAAAAAAGAAAAACTAAAGCAGCAAGCATGTGCTTGTTTTCTGTCAGCTTTTATGGATATGCCAGACAAGTAGTGACAGTCTGTATGACCCACTTTTTCGCTTTCTCTTTTATGCTCACAGTCACTGTACCCTGATGTCTTGACCCACTGTGATGGGCAGAATAAACAACCGTCAAGCACTAAGTGGTTTATATGTGACAGAAAGCACACATAACACACTAAAGATTTTAGGGCAAAAGTAAATCCTACGCAGTTTTTATTCAATCAACCATTCTAAGCAGGCATATTAAAAAGCCAGTGTTGAATTATAGCAAAAGGGTTAAAAAATAGCCTTTATATAGTAACAGTACATATATTTATCATTATTTTGGGCTGAGATGGTTATAGGCCTCCATTGCACTTAAGGCTCTGTTGAAAGGAAAGTGTAGCCTCAGCTAATGCTAACATTGACACATAAATACCATCTGTGCCTTCTGAGGTTTAGAAGTGTGAGTGAGAGATGCTGATGCTCATGGGTGCAACTGCTGTTTCTGGAAAACTGATGTCACTTCTCGGCTCCAAAGTGCAAGTTTACATATTGCATGCCTCTGCGTGTGTGTAATGGGCGTGACTTTGTTTGTTTTGCAACAGCAGTTGCTTTATTATTTATCAGCTATGAAAGAAAATTCCTAAGAAATTCTCTTTAGCTTACATGGAAGCTGTAGCTGGACTGGTTTTCCAGTTTAGGGAAGAGTTTATTTGAAAACTTTGAAAGTGTTAAAACATTTCGCAGCATTCAGCATAGTATGAAATAGTAGATAATGATAATCAAGGTTTCTACATAAGATTAAAGGAACACTCCACTTTTTTTTTGAAAATATAAAAAATTTTCAGCTCCTTAGAGTTAAACATTTGATTTTTACCGTTTTGAAATCCATTAAGCCGATCTCCGGGTCTGGCACTACCAATTTTAGCATAGCTTAGCATAATCCATTGAATCTGATTAGACCATTAGCATTGCGCTAAAAAATAACAAAACTTGACTCTTCTGTAGTTACATCCAGTACTAAGACCGACAGAAAATTAAAAGTTGTGATTTTCTAGGCAGATATGGCTAGGAACTATACTCTCATTCTGGCGTAATAATCAATAATCATCAGGTGCAATGATATTACACAGCAGCCGAAAATAGTCCCCTGAGTAACTTTCAATGGCATTTTCAGGCACTGCGCCTCCTGCAGCCATGTTACGGCAACAAAGTCCTTGATATTATTACACCAGAATGAGATTATAGTTCCTAGCCATATCTGCCTAGAAAATCGCAACATGTCGGTTTTAGTACACGATGTAACTACAGAAGAGTCAAGTTTTAAATAGAAAAGATATCAAAACTCTTTGGTTATTTTTTAGCGCAATGCTAATGGTCTAATCCGATTCAATGAATTGTGCTAAGCTATGTTATAAGAGCTAGCGCCAGACCCAGACCAGAGATCAGCTAAAAGGATTCCAAAAAGGTAAAAAACACATGTTTAACTCTAGGGGAGCTGGAAAATAAGCATATTTAAACAAAAGTGGAGTGTCCCTTTAAAGTGACTTGGGTTATTATAAATTAATAATTTTAGGAGGCTCTTGTAAGAGACAGAGTCTCAGCAGCCAGCTGGTGGCGCTATGATCAATAACACAATAGCCACATCAATGCTCAAAACATATTTTCTCAAAACAGAAAATCTTCCAGCTTCCCTGATTTCAATATAAATGTATTGCCTATTCACGACAACACTGTTAGAGATATGAAAAATGTGTTTGCAATCTGTTTAGCATATACTTTGGTATAATGTTGACCAATTTTGTTGGCAAGCACATTAAGTTTTTCAGCATGGACTTCTCACAAAATGCAAAATAGGTCAATTTCTGTTGGGTGCAGATAATGGATGCCAGTACGAAGGGTTTTTGGGTCCATTCGCCGATTTATTTACCCACTTTCGTGCCCTCTCATAACGAGCACGAGCCGATCTTTGCCTAATGGCCGATGACTCAAGAATTTTTGAGTATGCTCCAAAACACCATGAAAATCTTTAGAAAAACAACAGCTTAAAACTTTCGGTACACAAGAAGTCAAAATGAAAGAAGATCCTTATTACAGTCAGAGACTTACTGTAAGTGAGCTCCCTTATAGGGAACAGGATACTAGTTGCGTCATCTCAAACTGTAAAGCTCGGTTTCGCGATGAATGCCGTTTCTTTCCTGACCATTTATCAAAACGTCATACACTGTGTGCATTCTGAAGAAGCGGATATTAATTATTCACTGAAACTGCGAATGTACAACGTAAGCTACAAATTCGCATAGGTTTGCTAATTCTAAGATCATACATTACACAATTCAAACAAACTGTCATCAACTAAATATAATTTGAGAATCATCCAACAGACCGATGAGACCAAGGAAGTAAAAAAAATATCCTTCTATAGTCTGGCCACTAACAGTGTGTTAGTTCATAACCCTACAAACTCATCAGTCTAGCGTGAGAGATAAGACCATCACTTTCTTGAGGTCTCAGCACTTCCACCCTTGAATGAACCTGAGACAGCACCTCAGCACTTTCGTATCATCCCCTGACCACGCATCAGCAGCTGGTTAACAGGGGGTCTCTATCTATACACATACACCTGTCACATGGGCCGGTTAAATACAGATGGGGTATCGGACCATTACATAATTATTTGAATCACATTTACAACTCACCAGGGCTTATTGCTCTCTAGGTAATGCTTGTATGTGTCCTGCTGTTTTCCTTTCAATGCACTTCCGCATTATGCTTTTGCTTTATTAAATATATCTACTGCTCATCCCTACTGAAAAATCCAGCTAAGACTAGCATAAGCTCAGCTTGGTTTTAGCTGGTATTGCTGGTGTAGCAAGCTGGTCTAGCTGTGTTTTGGTCACTTTTTAAGCTGGTCTATTCCAGGCTGGGAGGACCTGCTTAGACCAGCTAATGCTGGATTTTTCAGTAGGGATCTTATTTTAAAAAATAATACACGCAGACAGGTTTGTAAGAACATGAGGGTGAGTAAATAATGACTGAATTTTCCATTTAGTTGTATTATTTTAACCTGTGACCAGGTGCATTTACACAGACTACTGTGACCACCCATGTTCAGTTTAATCTTTCAGTGCGATCATGGGATGTTTGAGCAGTGAGGTAAGGAAGTACTAGCAGATGGGCTAGTTAACTGGATGGATTTACAGTGGTTGTTATGGCTGAATATCTGTGTGGTTGTGCTGATCCACATTCAATTCTTAACAAAAACCAGGTTGTGTCCACGAACCATCTACACATCTCTATGTGCTTTCTACTAGTTCACCTTTTTCAGTCTAATAGCAAAGTGGATATATATATAAACCCTTGAGACAAACTCTCATATAACGTGATATCACAAATTCTCTATATAACACAGATTCAAAAGTTCCCTAGATATAAATGCAGTTTTTGTCATTCACGATCTCTGAAACCAGAGTCTCGAGAACAAAGGAGTCTTGTTATTACTAAAACGTCTGCGTTTCTGTGAAACTAAATATTTTGATTTTATCAGTTCTTAAACATCACATGGTTAAACAGGGAAACTGTACAATTCAGTAAGAATGGAATTTACCAAGTGTTTGGTGTGAGGCAAAAGAAGAACTGAAACTGATAGTCGCTCTGTACATTCCACATTTACACTACGACACATTTTACCAAAACTCCTATACGTATACAGTTTAAAGGAACTCAACAAATAATGGAAAGTTCCTTAATGAACTAGTAAGTACTATATTTAGATATTTTACATCAGCAAAGCTGTCTGGGGACTACAACATCCATGAATGGATGGCTCAAAATACCTGTATAGGTACCAAATTATGATCTATACAATGAAACAAGATTCTAAGTAAATACAATTCACTGGAATTGTATTTTCTGAGAATCTTGTTTTATTGAATACATGTTATACATTAAAATATATTCTTGTGGCATGCACTTACATGTAAAACAAGCCACAAAGCATCCATTTTTTTTATCGCAATACTAACTTAATAGAAAAATATACAACATGAAACAATAACAAGGATGTGCCTTGAACAAGAATAAGGCCTAAATTGTGTCAAAAATTAATTTAGGAAAATATTCCGAAACGACACCGAAGACTTCGTTTATTATAAAATCACACAAGTATGATCGAAAGCGTAACCATGACGACAATCAGTTTGGTACTTACCGCACAGACAGATCTGATGGTCTTGAACAGGTCTTGAGCAGAACAGGGCGGTACGCAGACACCTTCCGTGCTATTTTACACCGCGTACACTCAATAAACCGTCACGTAAACGTCAATAATCTTATCTAACAGCTATCTGCTACCGTATTATCCGACCATCGGTCGTCGGAGAAGATGTCAGTCCTGTTTTCCCGACCATGTAGACGATACTGTTCAGAATATTGTCCGCAGCCTTGATTCTCTTTTTCAGTCGCGTCAGAGAGGAAAGCCCCTGCACGCAACGTCACGCGCACCCCAGGCGGAAACCCCGCCTACTGACGTCAGTTCGCAATTAAAAGGAATGCGTGTCATTTTATTGCCAAGAAATGTTTCGTTTCGTTTATCATTGGTAAATTTCATCGTTGAATACGAAAAATGAGTTTGACAAATGTATTTAACTTTTATTCTTTTTGTTTGCTGTGCTTTATTGGTTGTTGAGATTAACTTTGAATGCTGCCTCATTTGTAAATGTTACGTCGCTTTGGATACAAAAAAATTAAAATGCTAAATTAAATACCCACAGAATTTTGGTAACGCACGTTGAGGTGAAATACTTACCTAAAAACTTATAAACTCCATAAATGGCTAAACTTTTGGTAATAAAAATCCCTACCACAGCCCACAAATTTCTTTAAAAAAAATTTGCATCACCCCCCAACCTTGCCCACATGCCACACCTGGACATCAGTGAGTAATACAAAAAAGCAAGAAAATATCTTATTTCAAGGTAGTACAAAATAATCACATCATGTTTATTTGAGGTATGCTTTTCCTTTGTGTTTCAGTCAAAACACAATCATAACATGGAATGATCAAATGAACGTCCAGCTCCCCTACTTCCCCATCCCTTACTGTCTCATCTGGATCAGACTGGGTTGGGAAAATTGGATTTCAGCTGCAGAAAAAAGGAAGACAAAAGGACGACGAGTAAATTAATGATAACAAATTAATAAAGAGTGCATTAATAAATAGTTAAACATGACAATTTGTTTTATTTCATTCAGCAATTTACTAGTCAATGTGGTAACTACTAAATATTCACACGACCTCTACAGGCCAACGTGGATTCCTACAAGAACCAAGTCATTCAGACAGGGTTTAGTATTTTTCCAAACAAGCTTTCATCTCACCAGCAAGTGCAAATAACATAGCCTTTAGTTTATACAGCTGTCTGGTCAGAGCAAAAAGTGCTAGAAAACCTCCATTATATAAAAACATGTAGCTAAATGACCTCTTATTACTTAAAACTTGTATGGTTATATTAAGTATTGAGAAATTACTTTTAGCTTGGGTCCTACAATCATTGTTTAATATCTCAGATGTTGTTTTTGTCAAAAATGCTTTGTTACAAGAAAAAGAATCAGTGTCATGCAAACAAAGAGATTGTTATTAAACCCTCATGAGACTGAGCCAAAGAAAAAAATGGAGAGAATTAGACAAAAAAAACTAGATCTTTACAGGTAGCAGCAGAGAAGGCAGCAAGGATGGAGGCAAAGACAACTTCGGGGGATTGAGACGCATCGACGGCAGTGTGCAGGCCACGTTTGGTGTAGTACTGCACGAGAGGAGCCGTCTGCTTGTGGTAGGCCTCAAGCCGAGAGCGCAGGGTTTTCTCATTATCATCACTGCGGCGCATAAGAGGCTCCCCGGTCACCTATATGGATGTCAGGGAGGAAGTTTGGATAAGGAATGTGCAAATTGGAAAAGGCTTTCAAGATAGTTGTAGTTTCTTACATCATCTTTCATGTGTTCTTTAGGTGGGTTGAATTCCTCATGATAAGATCGTCCACTGGGCTGGTGAATAAGCCTGGAGGAATGAAATGGATCACATAAAAAGCTGTATCATTAAAAAAAACGAGGAAAAATTCCTTCCGAGGTCAACAATTATTTTTTAATAAATGAAAGGCATTCGAGAATATTTTCCTGTCATTTCCACAAAAACAAAGTTTGATAGTATTGCTTACTTTAAATACATGTTTATTTTACATTTTCCATTTTTACTGAGATGATCTGAGACAGTAGTTGGCTCAGTGGTTGCAGATACAGTCCTACAAGTTGTCAGGTCTCTCCTCATACCTCCCACAGATCCTGCGTACCAGCAAGGAGTCATCAACAGAGAACTCAACCACAGAGTCCAGATCCTCACTTCGCTTGTCCAGGAGGTCATCCAACTGCAAATAAATGCGAACCCAGGTTAGACACACTGACTGGGAGAGACAGGTATATGAATTATTTAAAGACAACTCGAAAACAAGTCTTTACCATTTCTGCCTGTTTGACAGTGCGAGGGAAACCATCCAGCAGGAATCCATTCTTACAGGCAGGTGTGTCCAGGTTATTGTCGATGAGCTCCACCACCATTTCATCACTGACCTGACAGGCAGGTAAAGAACATGAATTTATTACTTTATTATTTAAAATTAATTTAAAAGCCGTGCTTTTGTTATGCACATCAGAGACACAAATCATTGAGAAGGACAAAACACCCAAACATTTTAAATACAATATCCTAAAAGTGAATTTTTTGTCAATGTTTAGTAAACAAGCATACTGATATCCTCAAACAAACATATGATGACTTTTTAAAGTCTTTATGATTTTAAAGCATACACTGTGTTACAATGCTTAGTTTATGCTGGATATGGATCCAGCTTACCAGTTTGCCAGCATCCATGGTTTCCTTAAGACGGTGACCGAGCTCCGAGCCAGATGCCACCATGGCCCTCAGCATGTCACCGGTTGCTAAATGACATACACAGTACTTCTCTGCAAGTTTGGGTGCCTGCAAAAGCAAATAGGAAACAACCTTTCATCATCAAAGCACCGTAATAAGCAATAAAAGTCAATCTCAGAAAATTTTATAGAATTAAACTTACAGAAGTAAAGCCAAGCACTTGCCCAGCCAAAATGTTTTAACTAAATTTATTATGCTATTATTCAGACATAAAAGCATTATATTTTCATTTATCTTTAAACAGACACATCTAAATACTGTATATCTAAAAGTTTTACTGTCACACTGTATCATATTTCACAATTCTGTTGTAATCACATTGTTATGCCAAGTTTTAAAGGTCACAGCTTAACTTTCTTAAACTGAATTAACCTTCATGTACAACATACATTGCCCAATATAAGAAGCCCTCCCAGACATCTTGTGTTGGGTGTTTAGAAACCTAATCCATTTAATCTTTATTCTCAGTTTAGTGGACAGAAAAGTCTACAACTTGTGTGCACTATGTGACAGTGATGACCACAGGGCAGAGCAATCTCCCACTACAAAATGTAGATCCAATCATCTCACCAGATCAATGTGCCCTAATTTCCCATTCAGTTGTATTAAAACCTGTTACACTTTTAAATATTCACTAGAATTATCCATTTGATTGGAACCATTAATAAAACTCAAGGCAAAATGACACACGTAGGACCGTAAGATATAACATGATTCAGTACAGTTACAGCTGGACAGTTTAAACAGTATCAGCCACGCGGCCCGTCGTATCGATTCTTACCTGCGTCCCTTTCCCCGCACCCGGTGGCCCAAGCAAGATGGCCCGAATGCCTTTTCGTACCCCAGAGAAGGTACCTTCCTCTTGTGTGCCGGGAGCCATGGTTACAAGTTGTAAACTGCCTAAAGTTACTTCTGTCCCTTGAACTCGGTCCCCGCAAACTGGCTCAGCCAGAAAAGGAAGTGTTAACGGAATAAAAGCCCCGCCTTCTTCCACTTTGGCTTCCATTTGATTGGTTTACAGACATGACGTTTGTTCACTACGCGTGCTCATTGGATGAAACCGAAAGCTTTAGAATCACCCAATATCCGGAATGTTACTAGAAATGGCAAGTTAAAAACCATTTATCTAGTCAAACGCATTCGGAATGTTCGGACGGCCTGCGCAGATCGTTCGGCGTATGACGTCACCACACGCAATTTTCGATTCACTCTCGCGGTTCTTTGATGTCATGCGCCGATAGATTTGCGCAGCTCCGCCTGAAGTACAAAATGTTCTGCTTTTTTGACTAGATACCACCTAAATATTAACAGATTAAAAACATATTAAAAAACATAATGATAAGTAATTTATATCATATAAATATTTTAGTTTATATCAATATATTTATTGCAATTTAACAAATGCAATTTTGAAATACTGAGGTGGTTTAACCCTCCTGTTGTGTTCAAATTTAAAAAAAAAAAAAATATATGTTTTTTCTACAATTTTATTTTAAATTTAAAGTTATTTAGCATATGAAACTATTTGGTCTCAATTGGACCCCAAACAGTTTCATATGCTAAATAACTTCAAATCTAAAATAAAATTGTAGGAAAAACATAAATGTGTGTGTGTGTATAATATATATATATATATATTTAGTTTATATTTAATAGATTTATTTCTATGAAAACTTATCTTTTGTAGCAAACACATAAAATATGTATATTAAATAGTATATTTAGTAAAACATAAAAGTAGAAATGCAAATAATATATATTTTATTTGAGAACAGTTTTACCGGTTTTTCACACCTTAATAGTAAAAAAACACTCATTAGATCAGTTTTACACCAATAATGTGTGGATTGTATGCGCATTTATTTACTTGGCAGTCTTTTATCCAAAGTGACTAAAAGTAACTTAAAGTCAAAAAATGAAGAATAATAAAAAAAATAGCATATTTTTCAGACCCCAAACGTAAAATGAGGGTTAAGACGAATTACCATTATTATCATAATTATAAAAAAACATCTCTTGGTCTTCAACTTTCTCATGAAATAGACAAAACCTTCACTGGGTCTTCTTTCAGAAAGATTGGTACAAAAATGCAACAAGTAACACAACGATGACAAAAAGGTTGTCTAAAGCTTTTTTATTTGAACTGTAGCTTTGCTGGATACATGGAAGCCACATTTGGAGTGTTATGCAAAGGTCAAAACACACAAAAACAGCACACATATGCCATAAAACTAAAGTGCCTTAAGATTTCTACAGCAACAGTGGCTGAATGTTGTCATTGTCTAACAAAAGGTCAAAGAACCATGTCCTAGATTTGGTGTTAATAAAAAAGAAATTGTAACAAATTGCTAACAAATTTCTTAAACATTTTTGAAAAATATAAATAAATCTAGGACAAGGTATAACCATTTAAAAAGTTATAAAATGATTTTATAAAAAGCAAACACCAGAAATATACATGTGTACTGACAGCCTGATAAGAATATTTCAACTCACAAAATTAAAAATATCATCAGGATAAAGTCAACAAATTAGCTTTGACGTCTTGGGCCATTTTTCTTTTCCACCTAAAGCAAGTCTATGGCACTCAACTTTTCACCTGACAAAATAAGACATATGAAGTGTATTTGTCTTATTTTGTAGGCCCATATTCCCTCATCAAATGAGTCTTATTGCTGAAAGCGGGCCAAAAAGAGCTTTAAATGAGTGATATTGGTTAAGAACCTATATTTTTATACAAACATAAAAAGTGTAAGCACGTAAATAATTAACATTGTCTGTAAGCCTTCCCATAACAAAATTAAACCATGGTCTTATATCAAAGTGTGACATCAACTGTGTATTCAAAGTAACTGAAAACATATATACATCAATAAAACACATTCAACCAAAGATTTTAGTAAATTCAACAAAATCCTGATTCCCGTAATGGATGAGTGAGCGATAAGTAAAAGCCATGCACACATCAGCAAGTAAACCTGCTAACCAAAAGATCACGGGTTCATTCAACAATAATAAAAAAAAAACTTTCAAAAAGTAGTGACATTAATGGTGTGGTCCATTTACAGATAAAGGACAATTCTCCTGTCTCCATTTCATGAATTATTGTGTTTGGCTTGCTAAGAGGAGAAATGAAGAATCACCTGATTCATTACAGCAGGTGCTTCTACAGACAGTAGTCATGCATAAGACATTTAAATATTCATACATATAAAGATTGACAGTCTAACAAAGCAAACAAACGTTTGTTTGTCTTTAAGTACGCCATGCTAATTAAAACAATATATATTCATAACATACCTGAAAGCCCTTGTGAGGCAAAGCATTTCTTTCTATAAAGTACTGAAATGTCTCTTTTTTTTTTATGGCTTTATTGTCTTCTCATCCCCATGAACAATTGACTTTTGTCAAATAAAAAGCTTGTAAAATATATCTGTAAACACGTCGTAACTGACACTATATTGCACTTCCAAATCAAGCGTGAATTTGATAGTTAGAGCGAGATATAATTGGCCCGTGATCGGAAACAAGGAATGCTCACATTGGCCTGTAGCACGAATCTGGCTGCCACATGCGCAGGTCCACCAAGATCTGGTTGAGCTTCTGCATCCACAGGTTTCTCTCGTCTTTAGTGTCAGCACTAAGCCAGTTCCTAGACATTACAAAGGGATGATTAGTTTAAGGATTTCATCTTCAAAATACAGAAAATTTCATGGTGTCATTGATTAAGTCTTACTTTGTAACACACATGGTGTCCTTGCACTGGCTGACCAGTGTTTCTTTATCTTCCTCCCTCTGTGGTCTTACAGTGATGAGCTCAAATGTATTTGGTCGGGCACAAAACTCCCGGTTGGCCGGCTCCACTTTACGACTGGTACAACTGGCAAGGTTAATGCGACCAATTGGATTCTATGTGGAAAAGACAGCTCTTAATGACAAGCTGTGCATTTAAACGCCACATAAAACAGCATCACTTAATGACTTTGAAAGAAATGTGTTAATAAGCCTACCTTTCGTTTTTCATCATCAGGGTAGGTCCAATAAGAGATGCAGTATCCCGAGAGGACACACCACCTCCTGTGCCATGCTCCAAAACCACTGACATCCTCAAACATAGTCTGCAGATAGAAGTAGTATAATATTAATAATAATAATAATAAAGTTACATTTCTAATTGTAGTATGAAAGATTTATATTACTTGTTAGCTCTAGAAAAAATAAGGACTCACCAAGAAGCCCCTTTCCTCAACCCGAGAGCCAACCTCGCACTGCATTTTCAGGTATACGTGTCCTTCCAAAGGACAAAGGAAAGGAACCTGTGTGAAGACAGGACAATGAGAACTGGAATATGTAAGAACTTTCTACAGAACCATGATATTATAGTAAGAGAGAGAGAGAAAGCAACAGGTATCAATATTTTGGCAGAGGAAAAAACAGTAGTTCCCACAACCCAAAGACATCACGGTGCTCACATGACGTTAAATTGGCAGCATTAACAAAAACACCAAGCTTTGTTAGCTGAAACTCCAGACACACAACAACCCGTGTTACTAAACACAGAGCAAATATAGCAACCTTTTGGTGAAACATGTCACTGAGCAGCTCTCTCTCATTCCCTTCATATCTGATCTAAAAGAGAGAAACGACTGCATGTGAAAGTGTCTTGCACATGCAAAATGCAGCAAAGTGCAGAAACAAAGACGGTAGTGTTAAAAATAGAGGATTTAAAGCGTGTGGACATTAATGCTCCCATCTCCCTCAGTAACAACAGAGACTTATATTAATCGGTGTGTTTCACCAGATTGTAGTGTTAGTATCTGAACAGTCAATAATATTTTTGATTTGTGGAAAATCTGAAGAGATAGACTAGAAGTAACAGAGGGAGAAAACAAAGCAATCTTTTAAATGTACCTTTTCCAAGGGAAACTTGTTTTTCCCAATAGAGGCTAAGGTCAACTTGTGCGATCCCACAAGTAGAAAGTTACTGGTGCGCACTGCATTTGGACCACCAGGGCTAGCCATAACTAAAAATCCCAGACAAATTTCATTATAATACTTTGAAAAAAGATAAAGTTGAATTAAACAGCTTTGAAAAGCAAGAAAAACTTACCAGGTGTTTGGAGGCTGCTTTTCTGTTATTTAAAAAATGGGAGGGAAAAGAACATTTCAGAATATTAGATCCAGCTTTAGGTTTAGAAATTGAATCCTTTTAGAAAAGAAAAATTGCTTTTTTAGAGTCTAATGCTTGGAAGAGTTTTCTTATGGATAGATATTATTAATAAATGGGTTTTAATTTATAACACTGTGTTACAACTAACCCCTCAGCAACTACGATATGAAAACCGCTAACGTTAGCATAATTCTTGCCATTGTTTTAATAGGCTCCACACTAATGGTTACTGGCTGCCAACAAAATAAATGTGCTTGTCTTATCAAAAAATGGTTTGTCAACTTTTTGTTCATATCTTTAATATTGATTCATTTTAAAGTTTAAAATCATAATAAAATTAAAGGCTACAACCAGACTTTGATTTTCATTATCTCAGAATTTGATTTTGAGACTTTAGTCTGTTTTTTCACAGACTGGGACACATACATTATAAACATGTTTTTGTTTTTTGTCATAATTGTGCTGCTTTTTCTCACATATTTTGACATTTGTATCCATTTATAATTGAACTATGGTTAGATGAGGGATGAATATTTATACAGATATATAAACAATATCCACTTTAAGTATATAGACAAAATCAACCCATTCTCACCAAAAAGCGTACAAATGACACACAGTGTGATTATCGTGCAATAGATACGCCAAATTCCGATTTTGCGTGCATATGATACGCCAGTCCTTCCCATTCACTTATATGGCGAATCGTTTCGTGATATTTTATTTATTGTTTTCTCATTTGTTTTCTGTTTTTTTTTTTACCATTTTCGCTTGGGTTTAGGGTTAGAACAACTTTTTGTTATATAAAAATGACATCCTAACCCAAACCCCAACTCCAAGCGACCATGGCTTAAATATAGATAAAAACTTAGAGAAACCTGTATATTAAATAACCTGCTTGAACAAATCTGAAATCAACCCTAAACCCAAGCGAAAATGGTTTAAAAAACAGAAAACAAATGAGAAAACAATAAATAAAACGTCACGAAACGATTCGCCATATAAGTGAATGGGAAGGACTGGCGTATCATATGCACGCATCTTGGTGAGAACGGGTAGGACAAAATAGTATCAAAAAAATTAGCAAACATAATTTTTAGCAAGTGTTACAAGTAACCCCCTGCCTGTTACAATTAACCCCACATATGGGGTAAGTTGTAACGTTTGCACTTCTGTCACGTTTGGTGTAATTGTCCAAAAATGGTAAGTAATAGAAACAAACTTCAAATGGTCCTTTGTAGCAGAGATGTGCATGTTGCTTGTGTAAAAATATATTTAATCAAACTCAAATATTTTTGTCATGATTGAGCAAATCGCCTCGCCTACTATAACTGCTATAACATTTGTATTAAACAAGCCTTTTATTAATTTATAAAATTAATAGTTTAAGATGTGATGAGGTTGAAGCAAACATAAGTGACTTACAGCAAGGAACCTCTTTGGTGTGATAGCCTAAAAAGACAGACAAAAGGATTTTTCTTGTATGAACATATTAACATAATATATAATAACAAGCATGCTTGCACAGCATGGAAATGCTTCAGGAGAATCTAGACACATTTATTGCTGCTCTTAACAGGAGCCATTCAATAAAACTTAAGCTGTTACACACTTTACTTTCATTTATATTGAGTTACTGCATTAGTACTCTACCTTTGACTTGTTGGCCTTCTTCCTCTTGTCAGGGTTCAGCTCTCGTTTCTGAACCTGAGACATTTGGGAATCAAACATTAACTAGATGACTCTAATAAAGATGTAATCTGCATCAAGGACACGTGCCTTTCCTTGAAAATGAATTAAGCGGTACTTACCAAATAGTAGACCTCAATATCAATCTCAAAGTCATTAGACACATCAGACCTGCACATTGCGAAAAATATATTTTATAGCAACAGACATGTTTAATATGAACAAGTAAGAAATTACAATAAGACATAACTTACAAAGTGAATTTGGTAGTGAAAGTCAGCGCATCTCCACTGAGGGCATTGCGTGTGCTTGCTAAAGTAGTTGCCATAGTGTTCTCAGCTCCAGCGCGAATCATGATGAAGAAATAATGGTTTCCACATTCTTGCCACACAACAAAACACTGCGTTAACTAACCAGTCATCACCAAACCAATACATCTCAAACATGATGAATAAAGTAGCTTTCCTACCAGGCTTGTTTGCAGAAGAGCAGATAAAATCGGCCTTTAGGGGGAGTCGGACCTCAAGGACTGAGATGGATCCTTTAGAAGGGGGTATACCCACATCCACCTGAGCACTGGAGGCACTTTTCTTCTGAGCATCTGTCTTTAGGCTATCCAGCTCGGCCTTAAGAGCAGCCCTTTTCTCAGCTGAGACCAAACAAAGAGTTGTTTACTGACAAACTGACCCGCTTAATCACAAAGTCACCTTGACATCTTCCTAGTTTTAAATTTAAGTTCCAATCACTCACTGGCAATAAGTAAAAGTCTCTCAGCCTCGGCCTCTACTTGAGATCCTTTGCCGTGCTCCTCATCTGTACAGCAGTTCAGAGCCTGACTAGCCTGATGGATCACAGTCTGCTGCAGGTTCATCTCATTGGTCAACACCTGAGGTCAGAGGCAACATCATATATCAAATGGTTTCCAAATAATTATTTATGCAAATGCATGACCAGACGTTTGGTTTCACTCACCTTTATTTTCTGCTTGATGTTGATGTGACTGGGAGTCCCAATTGTTTCAGTCCTCTGACTAACATCCTCTTTTCTCACGATCACCTGCTTAACATGAGGTCTCTCAGACTCGGTCTTAACCCTGGTGGATCTGTAGGCATCAATGCTAAGATCCGAAACACAAATGCTTGTTATTGAGATCATGAGCGAGTATTGTTTGAAGAGATTACGATGAACCGATGCGCACCTGTAGAGAAGGTTGGGGTTTTGTTCCTCATCTAAGGCGTCGATGCTGTCAGATGACCCGGCTCTTAACATGCGTGCCTTCTGAAACTTGCTGGGCCTGGAAGTAGCCTCAGGAGTGGAACGCTTGTCACAGAATGAACTGGCAGGGGTTGAAGTCTGGAGCAAAACAAAGATATTTAACATTGGATGCGATCACTTTATTTAACATTAATGTAATAAATGTCCTCATGGCTGACCATAAGCTTCCTTTCAGGGCTCTTGACCACAGCAGCTACGGTCTCTGCAAGCGGAGCAAGGAGAGACATGGAGGATATGTTCAGAGCATCTTCATCTCCATCCTCCTCATCACTGTGCCCCTCAAGAACTCCATCGAAGAGGTCATTAATCACCTCAGAATTAATCGAACCATCCACGTTCATCTCGATCTCATGCACTTCTTCAACTTCT
Organism: Paramisgurnus dabryanus; assembly: GCF_030506205.2. NCBI lineage: Eukaryota > Metazoa > Chordata > Actinopteri > Cypriniformes > Cobitidae > Paramisgurnus > Paramisgurnus dabryanus. The sequence continues at coordinate 20,284,546 of NC_133355.1, read as the reverse complement.
GCAAAGATCAACACATTTTATCATCATTAATAATATAAAATATTCAGTGATTTGCTGGAGACTTAAAATACAACAAAGCTTACAGGAGATGGGCTTACCTTTCACTTCCTCTTTGACTTTAGGTGTCTCTACTGTGAAACTGACCTGCTTTACAGGGCTTGGAAGAGCACGGCCCATGTCTGAGGGAGGGCAGATTCTCTTTAACTCCTCATCTTTATAATAACAACAATGACTATTAGTTTCACTGTCAGTGCGAATCAGAGATTTTATTATAAAATTTGATTTTTTTAATGCATTACCTTGTGCACTAGACTTGAAAGGACTTTTGACGATTTCAGGGACTTGTGATGTATGCTCACTATCAAGCAGTGATGCAGAGGTCTCACTCTGTTCTGGCTGTTCAATTTCCTGAGGATAAGAAATGATACAATTATGTTCCTTTCTTAAAAAAGTATTTAATTTAGCAATAAGAAGGACAATGATCCTGTAACAATTAAATAGTTCATATTTATGTATTAAGTTTGTCCTTGCCAAAACCTTACTTGAAAAAAACATATTGAGTGTTCTTTATACGATTTATAAGTTCTAAGTCATATCCAGTAAAGACTTAAATGTTCAATAATTCAATGTTTTTGCAGCCTTCATGTTGTAACAAAGATAAAAGCTAACCTTAGTTTCAGGGTCACTCTTTACATCACAGAGATTCTCTTTGCTTCCCCACAGTTTCCCTTTTTGAAATCGGTTACGAACTTGTGCCAGTTCAGCCTCCCGCTCCTATGAAAAAAACAAAAATGAATCAATTAATTGAACTGCATGCGAAACAGAATGTTTTAAAATACATAAATATTCAACACTACATGCCATTTTTTGTTTCTGAGTGAGGAGAGCTGTGCTGGAGGAAGCTTGGGCACCTCCGAGCCTCTCCTGGAGCAGCCTGGACTTTGGGGTGGCAGAGGGTGTGGCCGCAGGCGTGTGGCTCTGACCACCTAATGTGGAGGGAGAACTCTGGTTACGCTCCTGGCACCTTTCCCCGAACCGCTCCAGAAATGACTTGACACCTCCTGTAGGTCATCATAAACAAATATAAACATGCATTTCGGTGCACACAATAATAAGCTGATGATGGACTCCACTGACCAGAAGTTCCAGTTGGACCTCTCTGCTGTAAGGGTGTTGCATCCTTTGTAAATCTCTCACGGCTTTGAGGAACTACAGCGGCATCGGCAGAGGGTTTAGGTGTCAAAACTGGTTTTGCAGGACTTGAGTTATGTGCTGTTCCTGAAATCAGTTTGCTTGATGGACCCTGATTCTTCAAGGGACTCTGAGGGATGTGACCTCGATGAGGACTAGAAGTTATGGAAGATTTGAGAGGACTGGAAGGCTGGGTAGAAGAACAGGTCTTCACTGGGCTGGGAACAGGGGATGGAAGCACTTGAGTCGGTCTACGTTGAGGCAATTCTGTCTTTTGAGGACTAGGGGGAACCACTTTCATTGACTTGACTGGAGAGTAAACTGCTGGCTGTAAATACAAACAAATGTATACATTTTCATTCTTGTAAAGTCACCAATTAATACTTACAACAAATACCACACATCAAAACTCTTTAACAAAGTTGACAAACACAACATACCTAAAAACATAATAAAAAAACATATACTAGAATCTGTGTTTGTTGTGACTTACCTGCTGACTGCTGCCAAGAGACTTTTCTGGAGCTTTTGCGGCTAACTGAGGTTTCTCCACAGCTAAACTTGGCTTGGTACTGATGTTTGTTCCTGCGCAAGCTGGGGGGCGTACGCAGGCCGTGCCAGGCTGCGCTTGTGCATTGTCCTGGCGAATGGGCACGTGTCCAAGATCATCCTCCCAGGAACCAATTGTGGCAGCAAGATTTGCGAGTCTACCTTTTCGCCCAATGGGGGTCCTAGAGTTTGTAGAAGCAGGAGTAGATGGAAGATCTACTGTCTGGGATTTAAGAGGAGATATGGATACACTCTCTGGAACTGTGTCAGGAGTACCTAAAAAAGAGAATGAACATAAATTGACTTAAATACTTAAGGTCCCCCAAAACACAAAAACCTTATTGGAAAAAAGTCCACTATAAACTTTTTGGGACACATGCTACATATTGATATTCTCAAAACGATCAGTTTCATACATTATATAGAAAATAGCTGTCTGTGGATGTTACCAAGATGGTCTGCAAGTGTCCTAACTTGCCGTAGTGGGACTTTATAATAAACTATTTTAATAACATGCATGTATCTGCAGCCACACGTATATATTCAGATGGCACGCCCAGTCTGTTTGATAACTGTTAGATGCATATTGCACACAAAAAGTACCAAAACTTTCTGGTTACGTAACAGTACGTACTGTCAGACTCCCAGTAATGCCTCTGTTCAGCCAGTCTCTGTAGACGAGATCTCATGTTGGTGGGGACTGCAGCTGGTGTGTCTTTCTGAGTCTCTCTGGCTCCATCTAGTGCAGAATGCTTCATCACACTATCTGTCTTCTTTGCAGGAGATGCTGGGGGGTTAACCACAATCTTTTCAGTTTCTGCAGGGGGGCGAGTGGGGAGCGTTTCTGGTTCTTGGGTACGAAGGGAAGCCCTTTGCTCAACTGACGAAGGGCGAATACTGTTTGGTGCCTTGGGTGGCTTCTTGTCCGTCATGGGCTCGGAGGCTGTAAACTGTGGGGCCACTGGTTGCTTATTTTTTTCCCCAGTGGTGAGGTTATTTTCATCTGAACAGCGACGCTTTGAGGGGGATGGTTTGGAGGAGGGAAGGGCTATCCGTTCTGTCAATAGAGAAATACAACAAATGAAGGGTTAAATTCAAGCCCAAAGCTGAAAATTATATGATACAAATCAAAATAAAATAAACAAATAACAAACCTTTTTCTATGATGGGCTCAGTAATGACACTGTTTGTGTCTGCGAGTGGCTCCCTGGTCCTCTTTGCCATTGGACGATTGGCTCCAGTGGGTCTCTCTGCAATCTTCTTTTGGAGATTTTCTCTGCGAGCACGCGTGCGCTCTAACAGTTTCTGAGCAAAATGACAAATCAGTTTGCGATTATATCACTATGGTCTATATGACGTAATGATATCTGGTCATTTAACTTCATATACATTTAGATTTATGCAGTTGGCAGATGCTTGTATCCAATGCAACTACAAGGATTATATTTGGGTCATTGTGTCAACTCAACCAGAGGTCCACTGCATATTTTTCAGATTTTGATCGTTTTTGGAGAAAGAAATACTTAAATTATGAAGCAAAAACTGTTAAATGTCATGGACAAATTTTTACAGCGTAAACCAGTATTTGGTTGAGAGGATCAAGATGACACTTTTCTCATAAATTTCGTTATAACTGCTCCAATTGTTATTATCTCTCATAAGGATGACATTTTCGAGTGTCTAAACATGCTTGAAAACTCATGAAAAGGAACAAATTTGTTTCTTTTCTGTCGCCATTGCAACGTAATAAAATAAAGATTGCAAAAGTCAACATTCAACTAACAGACCTACCAATCTCTGTAATAATGATGCTGCCATCATTTTTCACCCCAACTCTATAAAACAATGCATTACTCTGTAAATATTCACCCATGACATTTCTATTTTGGCTTTCACCATCGAATGCTTCTTTTGATCAAAATCAACATTTTTTTTTGCCAGGTAAGTTTCCAAACTTTGGTTGATTTGACGCAAGGACATTTAGCAACATGTGTTTCTTGGGAATCTGGCCTATGACCTTTGCATTAATAATGCAATGATTTACCAACTGTGCTTCAAGAACATCTAAACTGCAATGGTATGCATAATCAAAATGTTACAAAAGACAGAAGCCAAATCATTAGGACTGCATTGTAGGCGACCGATAAACAGCGGCAGCATTTAAGTATGCAGAAAAAGGTCCAGGTTTCAGTTCCTTATTTGATGCATGCCTTGTATGGGCCCCATTTGTCTTGTAGGTGTGAACACAACCCAGCAGATCTCACAAACGTGATGTACAGCCCCGTTACTGAGCAAGACCAAACACATTCCTGAAGTGTTCCTGGCCGCCTCCCAGGGAATGGGTGGAAATTTCAGTTAGTCAGGATTTCATGTCCATGGAATTTTGTCATGTGATCTACTAGTAAATGAATTCTATTGGCTACAGTTAAACCAGACTTCCTGTACTCTATCTGCCACAAATCATCATGGGCAGAGTCCTGACAGCAATTCGTTAATATTCTAAATATAGATCTAAATGCAATCATGAAATGCAAAACTGCACATTTCATCAAGATTTTTTATCAATTTCATTTCCCAGCTAACTTACATTTGAGCTTAAAAGTGATTAGTTTATTGTAAAGCATAAAACTTTTAAATAAAGACGTAAACCATCCATCATTAACATTTCCAGTCAATATGAGGACTGTAGGCGTAGTAGTAATTTAAGGTTACGTTACGTTAGTCAAAGGCGGAAATGGGCTAAACAAAAGAAAGCAAAACAACAAGAGAACCGAGATCCCATTTGAAGCAAAGTGACATTTATGCACAAAGCAAAGTGACACTTTTGAAACGCAATGTGACTGACGAATCATTAAACAAATCTTTACAAACATTGTTAAATGTGCAGGTAAAAGTAATGGTGTCTTTTGATGTTACACTTCTCATGACATTATGTAACGCTAAGTTACACAACCATCAGACCAACGGACAAAACGAACATAAATGTTTCTGTTAACAACGCGACACCTGCATAACGACATATTATTATATTTAAAATAATATAATTTGATTATGTGCCTTATAGAGCGTCAAAAACACATGGTGAACAACAACGGACTAGTGTAAATGTATTCTTCATCTAACAGCCATTATAAACTGTCACTTACCTCGGTGAACGGATCCATCACGTAATACACTCCGATAAACCAAAATTAACGCGGAATATTTTATATTTCGTATTTTTTTTAATTGTGAGGGAGCAAAAGTCTCACTGCTCTCTCTCCATACGCCACGCGCTCCTCAGCTGTTTGAAAATTTTGAATTTAGCGCTTGCTCACTGCGCCCTCGCCAACGGTCGCGGACACGTCACTGAACTCGAGCTCAACCAATGACAGCCCAGTCCGTTAATGCTTTAGCCACGCCCAGCCACTTTGTACTGACTTAAAGGCATACAGCAACGGCCAAAATCTCCTGAAATCTTGCAAGATGAGCGCTGTTTTATTCTAATCTACCCCAAACCCATTATTTTACGTGATTTAGGCCATAGCTGTATCCTATCTAGCCAGAACCGCTGATTCTATTCTAACGTTAGTCCTAACCCTAAACCCAACATCTCGCGAGATTTAGGCCATAGCTGTATCCCATCTAGCCAAAGCCTTTACGGACTCCACACCCACGAAACAAAATAATCCTGAAAAGCTGAAAATATTTTTATATATAAGTTATATATTCTATAAAATAGTATGTATATGTGACAAATAAATTACTGATTGATTATTTTACATTATGCACAACTAGTGGATTCAATTCAATAGCCAATTCAAGTATCAAGTAGATTTTATTAGACCGTTTTATCGTTATATTTATTTTATTTTGTAAAATTATTACATTTAAATAGATATAAAACATTTTCTGGTAATTGCCATTCATTGTTTGTGACCATAGACTGTAGTTGTGACTGATCCTAAATTACCTTCCATTAAAACAAATGTATTTACTAAATGTACTGTTTGACTAATTTCAGTTTCAGTTTCAATCCATTAGTCTCTGCTTAATAAATTAGAAGAAATAATTGGTTTATTCTATTTAATCTACATATTTCATTTTAAATCTTATTTATAAGGTTCTTTAAATAGAAAAAACAACAGATATCTTTTATTATTTTAAACTCAGTTATAGTTTCATGGTTAGACATGTCTACACCCCAACTGATCCAGCAGGTGGCACTACAGATAAAGAAACCTAACTTCCATTTTTATAGTTATGAACATTTGAAAAAGACTAATGTTTTATATATTTATATATATATATTTATAAATCATAATTATGCATTTGGTAGACGCTTTTATCCAAAGCAACTTACAGTGCATTACAAGCTATACATTTTTTTTATATCATTATGTGTGTTTCCTCGGTTCGAACCCATGACCTTTTGCGCAGCAAACGCAACGCTTTACCACTTACCATGATCAAAAGTTCATTACAGTGTTGTACTTTTCAGTATATAGTAAGAATAGAAACTTACACTTACAAACTACAAAAATTGTGCGATACAGTTGTTGTTTTTAATCACACACTCCATTAAATATGTCAGCAGGTGCTGTAATGGAAATTCATAGGCCATTTTCCAACTTCCTGTGGACTTCTACCATGTGCCTGTCTTAAATACTTTAAGAGTTTAGTCATCTTCCATCTGCACGATTACTTCACACCATAAATGTGACATTTCTTGAGCCATTTCCTTTATGTACATGACTCATAAGTTATCAGTCAAGACCTTTCTGTCCTGGTATGGACAGTCTCATAGAGTCAGTTTTAAAATTACTATTAATACATGCCATCCACTCAAGAAAGACAAATCTGACACTACCTGAAAGGTAGGATTTTGCCCTTATACAAGCACAAAGTGACATGGTTAATGTCAAAACATGCCATTGTTCTGGCCACATTATCATGGCTATAATTTAGATGTTATCTTCAAGTCGGCCATAAAAATCATTCATCTTAAAGTGACTCATCCACCACGAACATTAAATAGCTCACATATTACAAAAAACAACACACAGTAAAAACAATAGTTGATTTCAATTGATTTATTTATCTTAAAACCAAGACAAAGTGGGGGTGATTTCAAAATGGGCACAATGATAAAAAAGAAAAAACAAAACTCAGAGCTGACCAATCTCCCTGCCTCTCACTTCCTTCAGTGTTTCTGTGGGCTAAACAGTAGAGTGATAAAGCGTACACATGTCATGTGTGGGTGTCAACAGTAAAGCTTTCTTACTCATCAGCCAGCAAAGAGCAGCTATAGAGAGTATCTAAGACAGGCCAAGTATCCTCCTCTGTTTCCAACACTGTATCTCCTGTACTTTAATATTGATGTAGGACGGTCCTAAGGGTGAGGGCTTTTCTAAGCTGGACTGAATATTGCACTCCCCAGAGATTAAAAATATGAGAGAAAATAACATGGCTCCATTTAAAAAAAAAAGAAAAGTGTCTAACCCAACCCACACTCCTGACAAGACACTAATTATAGTGAATAAATACAGCTGATATATTTAAAACCTAAGCAAACCCTAATTTAAAAGTGATTTCAAGGGGGCAACTGCTGCATTGGAGATTTAAAAAAAAACTTTTTTGTGCAAAAATATCATATGCCTACTTATAGACTTGTTTTTGTAACAAAATTGGCTATTGTCTGTGAAAAAAAAAAGGAACATGCCCGATAGAAAAATTCAAAATAAAAATTAAAATGACAGCATTTAACAACTCTAAATATTTCATCATGGTTCAAAAGCATCATTCTAAAATAACAAAATATAAGGTCATCCCATGATTAAAAATTTGGGAAATCTCAGGGAACTGTGTGTATCTTGCCCGTGACAGCTTACACTGATTTATCAAGCAGGTTATGGGCTCATCTGTGTGCTTTGAACCCCTCTCATACTGCTGGTGAATCCAAAAGATCAGCTTTCATTCATTCATAACATCTCTGTGATCAATAAGCCATGTTTGATTTTATTAAATCACCACAATTATAACCCACAACTTTTTTTAAATTTCCCTCTAAAATATTATATGAGAGACGCACTACTGGATGCAGCAGTTGTGCCCATTTGCATCTTTGAACCGCAGACGCATCTTAGTTCTGTATTTTTCGAGGTAAAGAAGCTGTTTGGCGTTGAACGCTCCACGTCTCCTCCTAAAAACAAAGAAAAACATGAGTAAAAATACACTTTTTTCAAAATATTTCAAATACTCATATACTTCTCATATCGCTTACTGTCTTATGAACTGCACCGCATCTTCATATTTCATGCCGCATTCTATCAAAGCTAAGGCTACCAGCACAGGTGCTCTGTAAAGACAAAAGAAAACATTTCAACACATAAGGCTTCACTTCATAGCTGAAAAGACTTTGAGTTCACACGTACACACACACATATACACATCCCCACCCCTGAAAAGTCCCCAAAAACAAACAGTAACAAAAATCCTTCTACATTTGGAGAACAGCACAACCACAGGATCATTTTGAATGGTACTGCTGTATGACCCTAAAGGTACTGGTAAAAACCAAATTCATGCAACTGCAGAGTACTAGCCCACACTGGTGGTTAAACCATACTGACACCAACAGGTCACAGACGTTCGCATTCACAAGGCAAGGCTGTTTAAATGTTGTCTGTATGTGTCTGTGGGTTTATTTGGAGGTGAGAGTGGCTAAGTGCAAAACATGCAAGAGTTAAACACTTAAAGAGCAGCAGGACTAAAAACATTTCACATGCATGTGGTTGATATGCAAAGTAGATCAAGCACGTTGGGTAGATGTGCTTAAGACTGTTACTGCGGCCAGTATAAAGATTTACAAATCTAAGGGGCAGTTTCTCGGACAGGGTTTAGATCAGTTTCGAGAACACTCAATGTGAAGTTCATCACAACATATATGTAGCACAAAATGTGTGTTCTGCACTTTGAAAGATCCTGTGTGCATCACGTGTCATGACAAAATAAGTGCCTGCTGCAGATGCGTCTAAAGGGTTTATGATAAAAGAGACGCTCGCGTTTGCCAGATACTCACATGCGTAATCAAAGTTTACTGTTAAGGGAGTGTCTTGCGTGTATTTTGTGAACGTGAGCGTCTCCTTTATCATAAACTGTTTTGACGCGTGTGCAGCAGGCACTTATTTTGACAAAACATGCAATGCACACAGGATCTCTCGACACGCAGAACACATATTTTGGAAAAGGGAACCACACACGACACTCCGAACACTTATTTTGAATTAGCGCCCCATTGGATGAGGAGTCACGAGCCGCCACTAGGCATTAGTTATATATGGACATTAAAGGCGTTTTTACAAATAAACCTGACTGGTGTGCATCTTGAGACAAAACAATGGCACTGATATATGTTAAGAAATGTCAGTACAAAGTGTTTTAAACTCTTTCCTCTCTTACGATGACAAGTTAACGTGTCAATTAAGAGAAATCTCAATTAACTTACCCAACTTAGAAACCCCCGGAAGTATTCCATTAGGGGAGTGCTTCCCAATCCTGGTCCTCGAGTACCCCTTCCCAGAAAGTTTTAGATGTCTCCTTATTGAAAACACCCGATTCAACTCATCGGCCTTCTTCCAGAGTGGTAAACTAACAAGCTGATGAGTTAAATCAGGTGCGTTAAATAAGGAGACCTCTAAAACTTTCTGGGAGGGGGTACTTGAGGACCAGGATTGGGAAACACTGCCTTAGGGCAAACAGTTCAAACTGTATGCTGTGTATGTTTTGATGATTGCTCTGAATCTGATCTCTATAAAAAGTCCTAAAAATGCAATTATCACAGCTTTTTACTCAAAATGTGTTATTTTTCCTCTAAAATACTCATATTTGAGAAAAAATAAAAAGAGAACAAATGAAGGTATGATGATGTTTTGTTTGAAAGCAGATGGTCTGTTCTTTCATTTAATATATTTTATGTTTAAACATTAAAAGAACAATATTTTCTGAAAAGCATTAAAGGACAAGTTCGGTATTTTACACTTAAAGCCCAGTTTTCAGATTGTTTATGATGAAATAAAACGGTTTTGACTGAAATTTGATGATGCTGGCATGAGAATTTTTCGGTTTCTGTTGTATCAGCCCCCATCTCTACAATGGCTGCCTAGGTGCACTGGAACAAACCTTTCTAAAATGCATTAATCTTTTGTTTACAAAGACATGAAACTCACCGAGTGGTCAGGGGTGTTTACTGATATGCTCACACAAAAATTGCTGCAAAAGATGCTTTCCAACAGGTGTTTTAGCATTCGTTGTAAACTTGTGGTCCTATTTTTCCAAACGCCTCATACCAGTACATTCTTCCGTTGAGAGCTTGAATAATAGACACTCCAGCCCAGGTGGTGGCGATAATCCACCTTTGCCAATTGCAAGAATACAAACAATGTTCCCCGGCGCAGAGTAATACCGTACCTCACAGTAGAGCTGCAACTATCGACTATTTTTTCAACCGATTAATCTATCGATTATTTTTTCGATTAATCGAATAGTCTAATGATTTTTTTATACATATAATTCCCCAACAAATAATAAATGTAACATCTGCCATTAACGCTAACATTTTATTTAAGCATTTTCTTAATTAAACAAACACACAAACCAAAATTTTCAACATGAAAAATAAAGTGGCAGTGCCACTTTAAAAGAGGCATTATTCACCTTAAACAATAAAATAGGCATATATTAATATTTTAAACATTAGTTTATGATTAGTACTCAGCATTAGTTCAGACTGAAGTAAAAATAAGTTCATTATGATTCATGAACCCTTATATAAGATGTAATGGTTATATTATTACTGTTAATATTATTACTATTAGTAGTACTGCATTCTCATTTAACTTTAACATTTAACTTTTCTTAAGTTCCGGGTAAAAAACAAGTTCAGTTAGTATGATCTTCTAATATTTTATAAACAGCGTTTACGCCGCTGTTACTTTAAATAAACGCATGTCAGGAATACCTTACAAGACGAGCTTCTATAATATCTGAGCACATATTCGCAAAAAAGACGTTCATTGGGAACTCCGCACTGCCAGCTGGCTTTCAGTGCACGCGGGCACATGCCTATCAGTTCTCAATGTGACAGTAACTTATTATTTCATAACTTCTTAATATAAAAACATGTCCTGCTCTTTATTTACTGTTTCAACATACTGCCCAGAAGCGATGCAATGTCACGTCTGTCAGGCGTCTCGCAGCTCGTATTAAACGAAGATGTAAACGCAGCTGTATTAAGCACAATATGTATTGATTCTATTGTTTATAGAGTAAGTGTATAAAAACTTACTGTAATAGTTCAAATTCTTACGCTGACGTCTCGTCATTTTGAGGTCGGAGAGCCCCAGGTTTTCTTCTTTTAAGATGATCATACACAGGTGTTGCGCTGCTGTGGTATGCCATTTCAGTTTTACACAGTATGTGTTTTATTTGGTCTCTGCTTAAAGTATTCCCACACTTTTGATCGCGTTCTGTCTGTTTGGTATAACACTTGTATCACCCGGTCGGAGCTGAAGCCGCCTTCATTTCAAAATGTAAACAGTGCGACGAATCGACGCATTTCCGGCAAATCGACGTAATTACGTAATCGACGTAATCGACTACGTCGACGCGTCGTTCCAGCCCTACCTCACAGCACATCTAATACAAGTCAATGGAGTTGGACAAAACTATGATAAAACCTGTTGGAAAGCATCTTTTGCAGCAATTTTTATGTGAGCATATCAGTGAACACCCCTGACCACTTGGTGAGTTTCACGTCTTTGTAAACGAAAGTTTAATGCATTTTAGGAAGGATTGTTCCAGTGCACCTATACAGCCATTGCAGAGGTAGGAGGTGATACAACAAACACCCAAAAATTCTCGGGCCAGCATCATATGTCCAAATTTCAGTCAAAACTGTTCCATTTCATCATAAACAATCTGAAAACTGGGCTTTAAGTGTAAAATACTGAACTTCTGTGAAAATAAAAAAGCTGGTGCTGGTTTGCAACGCTGGCAGGGAAAGAGTTAAGCTCTGTCCAGAAACCGCCCCTTAATGTGCTAGCTGGCCGGATGAATAAACTAGTCCCCACTAATTGCCTAGTTGTAGGATGACAAGTCAAACATCCACCTCTTTCATGTAATTACATATTTCAATGCTTCTTTAAAGAAAACAACATTGACAAATTAGAACTCACCGGCCCAACCCTGCCACACAATGAACTGCGACGCAGCATCCCGGCTCCTCTCTGAACTTAGTCTTCAGCAAGTTTAACCAATCATCTACAATCTGGGTTGGGGGTGGAGCTCCATCATCAAAGGGCCAATCCTGCACACATGAAAAAAATGACACAAAATCAGCGATTTAGATTTCATAGAAATGCTTTAATGTCTGTATGCATTTCTGAGTATTAGAGCTCAATAATGGGAAAGTAAAGAACAGCTGGGAAACCTTCAGACTGAGGGGGATGTTTCATATTACGCCTCACTTTCCGGGTAATAGACAGTGAGCCCCACAGGCTATTTCTAAAGAGCAAAGCATTGTGGGAAAGCAAAAAGTTCTCATGAACTGTTTTGGGCAGCGGGCCATACAGATCTGGCCTCCTCCCAGCTAAAACCACACAACAACTAATGAGAGAATATGTGGAGAGGAGATGGAAGATACGGAGACAAAAAAAGCAGAGAGACCTAGAAGATTATGGGATATGTGAGGCAGTAGAGGTATCAGGTTCACAAAATGACGCACAGGTCTAATGTCATCCTAAGGGAGTTGCATGGTTTATCTGGTCAATCAATCTAAATGAGTGAATGCAGCTTAGCACAAAAGTAATTATTAACAGTTTAATGAAGTTACCTAGGCATTCTTATCCAAAGACCTGCGTATGTGAAAAGATTTATGTTTGGCAATACTAAAGAGAAAGTGTGTGAGTGAAACACACATAATGCAAACAGACTGATTGTGTCTCAATGTCTGTGCATGTGTCTGGGCTAACAAACTCCTGCTGACCTGTACACTGCTTCAGATCACAGCCGACTCGCTCTCTAATTCTGCACTTCCCTAAAAACAGCATCTTTCTATGTCAAACCTTCCTCTAATGCAAAGTGAACTGCTTCTTTTTCTGAGCATGAGAACATCTACTGTACTACAAGGAAAAAACACTTTTCCAAGTAATAAGTTATAGATACAAGACGACATCTGCCATATATCATGCACAAGGCACATTTTTACCACCCTAATGTAAATGTAGATCATGAACTCATTCACTTTCTTTTTAAGGAAGTAAGGATATTGTTCCCCTTCTAACACCTTTCCTTCCTTTTGATTTCTAAAGAACCATCTGTAGATCATGGACAAGTATGAAATACATAACATAAAGAAAAACAAGGGCTTCAATTTCCTTATACAGGAGAACATAACAGAGTTAAACATAAGATAAGATAAGTAGTTAGTTGCATTATTTTATGTGAAAGCTTGGGATTATAGTGCAGACCTAGCCAGAGAGTATGGCTTTTAAGGGCTGTTCACATTATAATGATAACTATAAAAATCATTTTATATTAAAAACAATAGCGAAGTTCACACCACAACTATAACTTTAAGATAGAATGAACGATATCAATGGGATCATTTTCTGAGCATTTTTTTCCAACTGATGAACGATAAACCAATGACAGCCAATCGAATCCATATAAACTTCCAGTGCACACGCATTTATAAATGATAGATGACACGGTGGAGAAGCTCATTGCTGAGGTCCCTATATAAAATAACTGCAAGTATAAAACGCTGATGCAGTTGCTATGAGTAACGGCCGAAGGGCGTTGTTAGGCACGACGCGAAGCCATTACTTTTACACAATACAGCACTTGCCTCGAGTACCTTAATGCTTTTATAAAACGTTCACCACACAATATTAAAGTAAAAAAAAAAATTATTGTAAATAAAATTTTTATTAGTGCAACTTTCATGAAGTTAAATCAATAAAAGCATTCCTTCCACTAGGAAAAAAATTGTCACTGACTGTGAACAACAACGTTCCAATGTGTAATATGCATGAAAACTCAAATAAAAACAACAAACCGTTCTCAAACTGATACGTGTGGTGTCTAAGGGTGTTGCTAAGGGCGAGTGATAAATAGAAAATCGCGAATAAAGCACAGCTATTGACCAGCTATAAGAATCAAGGATTGGAACTAACAGTTTTATAAAATCGACTACATAAAGGGGGTCCCACACCGGACGCGCAGCTCAGCGCCACGGCGTTCTAAAAAAACAAAAAACCAATGAACACATTGTTATCTATGAGTATATGCACACCTGTCTGCAGCGCCCAGCTACGACTCAGGAAGTTGCTTAAATCCCTGTCGCGCCACTCACATAGTTTAACATTAAATAACATAATATTTGTCCCAAATCATTTACGATTAACATTGGCAGCTAACGTATATTTTATATTTTAAAGTATGTGCTATCCGACTAAGCTTGCGATATTTAACGTGCACTTCCGGTGTACGAAACCTCAAGAGTTGTCCTAGAAGCGACTCAACACGGCACAGAGCTGCGCTTCTGGTGTGCGACCCCCTTAATGCTTTTCATTCTTATACATTAACAACCACAAAAGGTAATATTAGATTACACAAACTGTTTATAGTTACATAGTAAGTAAGTGTGCTTTCTCACCTGCCTTATTTAGTCGGGTTGAATTGAACTGGAGTTCAGTAGCTCACTTTTAGGGGGGTAACGATACATCGTCCGATTATGCTTGCTATGCTTCTAAATTAATTATGGGGAAATGCCACTACATACAAAAACCAGATGGCGCTCAAGTGCATAAACCCAATATGCGCCGCAGAAGAACAACCATTACACAGGCAGCTTCAGGAAATGTATAAGCATATTTATCGCTGTTCTTCAAAAACATTCAGGTATTTTCATGATAATGAAACATGATTATGTTTGATGAGTGTTGCTTTTTCAAATTAATGTTATAAACGACTCAAACTCACAGTGAATTTAAATTGATATGAACTTCCTAATGATTAAATAGCCGTAGTACATGGAATAGTTGGGCATAATATCACCTTTGCGATTCATAATCGATATCGCACAAGTTTTATATTGTGTATCACAATATATAGTTGACCGATTGAGAATGTGGCAATCGAACTTAGGTATGCTCCAAAAGTGGACCAAAAAGTGGGCAGAGACCTTGAAGAGGTGGTTTCCTCTCGGGACGCTTTCAACGAAACTCTGGAAACTCTCTTAGTTTATGGTGAGAACGCAATCCGACCTCAAACTGCCTAATTGCAAAAAGTGGTGTGCATTTTTTAACTAATCCAGCTGCCGTAGTCAGCGCTGTGGAATGAGGAAGTTTTGTATATGGTTATCACGAGCAACAAAAGCCTGATGGCAGCTTGCTGACAAACTTCGCCGTTTGCAGTGCATTTAAACCATATTTTAAAGCCGCATCCGTGCTTTATTCTCAAAATGAATAGTTTGTCTAAAGTGGTGTATACAAACTATGTTGTCTATAATGACCAAGAATACAATCAGAACAATCAGTTTTGTGTGAAAGGGAACCAAAACTGCTAAAAAAGCTACAATGTATCATTTTTTGCCTTCAGTACGGACCACATAAACCGAGCTACAGATGTGAAAGTACCCTTATTGTTAAAGTCTGGTGATGTGGACGCTAATATAGTTATAGTTATTGTTAAAGTGTGAACGGCCCTTTAAATCTGCAGCTGTCTGTATCTTGTAAGTGACATGTACATGATACAGGTGATCAGAGATGGTAAATAAACAAACAAACTAGGTGTTTCCAGTCAGGTTAGGAAGTCATATTGTTCCTTATGTATAAAGTACAAATAAAACTATGCAATGTTTTCTAGGAATGAGATGTGTCTCTCTTACACACACCCTTATCCAGTCCCTGTTTTGTTGGTAGGTGACATCAGTAGGGCTGTGGGTAAAACAACCTACATGACCAGAAGGGCACTAAAGGATTTTTATATGTTTGTTTTCTCATTCAATCACTCATCTGAGCAGAAATCACAGAAATAAAGGCAAAACAGTTTTCTGCCTTCTTTTGTCTATTCTCTCTGTCTGTGAAATCCAGATTAAAGGATTAGTCCATTTTCTTAAAAAAAATCCAGATAATTTACTCACCACCATGTCATCAAAAATGTTGATGTCTTTCTTTGTTCAGTCAAGAAGAAATTATGTTTTTTGAGGAAAACATTGCAGGATTTTTCTCATTTTAATGGACTTTAATGGACACCAACACTTAACTCAACACAGTTTTTTCAACAGAGTTTCAAAGGACTATAAACGATCCCAAATGAGGCATAAGGGTCTTATCTAGCAAAACGTTTGTCATTTTTGACAAGAAAAATAAAAAATATGCACTTTTAAACCACAACTTCTCGTCTATCTCCGGTCCTGTGTTTCGCCAGCGTGACCTCACGCAATACGTCTTCACGTCAAGAGGTCACGGCTGACGTATGCGGAACTACGCCCCAGTGTTTACAAGTGTGAAGAAAGAGGACCGTTTGACGTTGTTGTATGTTGAATGATACTAATTAATGTCTTTGTGTCAGTTTATTGTTTAAAATGGTCCGCAAATGTGCATTTCATATATGGAACATGTGACCTTTCACTACACAATTACGTGAGGTCACGCCGGCACGTCACAGGACTGGAGATAAACGATAAGTTGTGGCTTAAAAGTGCATATTTTTTTCTTGTCAAAAATGACAATCGTTTCGCTAGATAAGACCCTTATTGTTTAGAATCCTTTGAAACGCAGTTGAAAAAAACTGTTAAGTGTTGGGGTTAGGGATGCAGCGATTAACCGGTTTCACTATTAACCGCGCTTTAAAACGTCACGGTTAAGTAACCGTAAAGCCTTCGCTACACCGCGTGTTTTTGTTTCACGCACGCACGCACAAACCAGATCCACGAAGCACCAAGAGGCGCATGCGTCATGATGCATTGTATGACAAAGCTCCGCGTTCAAAAGAGTATGTGCGCGTGACGCGTCTCTTGGTTGTTCGTGCATCTGGTTTGTGCATTGTATGACAAAGCTCCGCGTTCAAAAGAATATGTGCGCGTGACGCGTCTCTTGGTTGTTCGTGCATCTGGTTTGTGTGTGAGTGTGTGTGTGTATGTGTGTGTGTGTGTGGGTGTGTGTGTGCGCGCGCACCTGCATCCGTACATGAAAGAGCCACACTTCAATCGGTCTACTCTGTACAGCATTAAAAACCTCCTGCTCGCGGATCAAACCCGGGCGGGGCTCCTGGTGGTCTGACTGCATTTCATTACGTTGAATTATTTTAACGCGTTAATGATTAATTAATGAATAGCATATGTTAACACGTTAATCTTGCCACCCCTAATATTTATATTTGATTTTTGTGTAATATTAAGCTACACCTGTCAAAATGACTGGCAGTACCTGGCCCAGGATGACCCTGTGTTATTATTCGTTTTGAGAGGCTCTTATCATTTTTACTTCATATATTTTACTTCAATACTTTAAACAAACCAAAATAATATAACTTTTTTCAGTCCAAATGTAAAATTACATTTATTCAAAAGATCATTAAAATGAATAGCCTACAGGTTTTAAAGGCACCTATACTGTTTAAGTCAAAGCCAGCTAAGTTATTATTATTATCATTTGTCCAAGAATTGTAGAAAAAATACACAAACTGAAAATACAGAAAAATGTAGCAATTGATTAAATTTATTCATTTGATTTTATACATTAATGTTGTGAAATAAATGAATCCTTAATAACCGTAATAACCGTACAACCGTGATTATTTATCAGACTATAACCGTACCATCAAAATCTATAATCGCTGCATCCCTAGTTGGGGTCCATTAAAATGCGAAAAATCCTGTTATGCTTTCCTCAAAAAACATCACATATTTACAGTTAAATAGAAATAGAGCTAAGCATTTTATGAAGGTTTAAGGGAAATGCACACACAACACTCACCAGGACCTGGATGCCCTCTTTCTCTACTGGTGCCTTGTCATAGGTGGCTTCACATACTCTCACCACTGTGTTTACCCCAAACTTCTTGAGCTCCTGAGGAGGAAAGGTGAGACGCGTAAGAGAAGACATTTGGGTTTCCCCTTATCTGACAAGCTAAAACAACATAAGAAAGAAATATCTTACCTCAGTGAACTTGTTGAGAGTGGAGTTGGTGGGGTTGTGCGTGATGAGAAACCTCATGCATTCGTAAGAAATCTCGACAGCGGCAGGGCGGTTCATTTTGGCAAGACGTCTTTAAAACAATTATAATGAAGTACTTATGATTCCTGTTCCTTTGTTATTCTTTTTAAAAGAATCTTTGGCTCAGATGTCAGCAGTATGAAAAAATAAATAGACAAAAAAAGGGTGCAATGGAGAGTGGACACTACACTACTGGAAGAAGTAACAAAAAGGAGAGTGATCTAGTCCACAATGTTCAAGGGATGTATAAAAAAGCGATGAGAATCTTGAAAGGAAAAACAAGGAAAATGGGAGACTATCCTTCAGTCATCCAATAGACACAATTGAGATTACCCCATTCAGGAGGAGAGTTTCTGATTGGCTACAGGGAGAAAATACTTTAGGGAGGAAGTGAGGCGAGGCAGACGACTATGCGTGATCCCAAGAGGGTATAAGTGAGACAGACGAGACCCAGTGTGGTGGCTGTCAAGGGGGCTTCTGGGTAGCGTAGTCCCGAAGGTGGCTAAAAATTCACTTGTCCACGAAGGTGAGGTGCTGAGCCTGGCAGAACTCTCTGCATACAGTCACAAACGCCATATATGTGCGATCCGAATCAACACGGAAACACTGAAAAGAAAAGAGAAGATACGGTGAGAACAGGACAAAATGTTTTCAGTGCATTTCATTTCAAAGATGTCCTCTAAATCCCTGCAAACATCACACTTAGGATGCTACTCTGTTCAGCTTTGATGGGTGATTCATGCCTGCTGTTGTGTGAACCAGACAGTGTGACTCGCCCCATTGAGAAAAGCTATTTGAAACAGGCATGTGATAACAACAGGTCTAGGACATCAAGACTCCTACACCCTATGGTGGCAATGTTCTGTGCATGCAGATGTAAAGTTTGCCTTTTAAATTGGACATTTAACAAGACTTTTTTAAGATGTAAAATAAATCTTTTATGCCCCCCCCCAGAGTGTGTATTTAAAGTTTTAGTTCAAAATACCATATAAATCATTTATTTTAGCATGTTAAAATTGTCACTTTGTAGGTGTGAGGAAAATTTGCAATTTTAGGGTGTGACTTTTTAAATGCAAATGAGCTGATCTCTGCACTAAATGGCTGTTCCGTGGTTGAATATTGTAGATTAAGGAGCTGTATTATCCCCTTCTGACATCACAAGGAGAGCCAAATTTTAATGACCTTTTTTCACATCCTTGCAGACAATGGTTTACTAAAACTAAGTTACTGGTTTGATCTTTATCACATTTTTTTAGGTTGATAGAAGCACTTAAACATGAAAAAAAACATTCATAATATGTCCCCTTTAAATGCACCCTGTCTGCACGGTAAAAATACAGTGAAAGGCTAATAAGACCGAAGCAGACATTAAAGGACAAAACAAGGAAGGTTTGTTCCTGACTTTCTGAAAACTCAAAGGCAGTGACAAGGATTAGAGCAAGGCAGAGCTTCAAACAGTCTCAACTCTTTCACAGTCCCACGCTTCTCTCCTCAGCAAACCACCTCCATCTTCCATGCACAGATTATTAAAAGGACACTTATCAACCAAGTCATCTTGGCTCTCTGCACTATAACAAACTGAATAACCGCATTAAGAGGAAAAAAACGGACACACAATGCAAGCCTTCACAATGCGATACTGGACGTGTCTTAACAGACAAAAAGAAACATCAGAAGACTTGGACTGTCAACAAGCTGCAATTCTCTAAAGGAAAGAAGCAGTCTCGAACTCCAGATCCAACAGATTCAGCTGAATAGATAGCAACAAAATGAGAAGTGGCCCCTTCAAAAGAAAAAAAAGACTAGGAATGTGATTATCTTATCAAAGGACTAGTACACCAGAAAGACCTTTTAAAAAGCTTCTCTAGGGGCCAGGTGGTGAAATGATGGTTGAGAAAGGATACCAAGCTCAAGAAAGAAATACCACCGACGTACAGGTATAGCACAAAACATTCTGAATAGGCCTGAAAAGATGAACAGAATATTAATTTGGTTTACATAAATTTGTTTTGCATTTTAAAGATTTCTGGGCCAGGAACACAAGCATGTCAACATTCAGGGATGAATGCCAGGTCCACTCTCAGGCCCTTTATTACACCTGGTATTAAGATGTTTTGGTCAATCGGATCACAAGAGGACGATAGAGACACATTCTCGTTCACATCTGGTGTTTTTAATTTCTCTCTTTTGTCCACTTTGAATACTTCTGTTCTGATTAAGGGGATGGTCTACGATATCATCGTCCATTGTGATGGTTTAACGCAACCATCGTCAACTTCCAATTTAGGGGACATTGCCCAACCCTACTGAGTTTAACACCTTTAAAGTTAATGCGCATTAATATTATGCTTCTGAATGATGTTTGTACACATGCTTTGTATATGTAAAGTAATTATACACGTAATTGCATCCAGCATTGGCTTGTTTTAAATGAGACAATGGCCCTGCGTACACCTGGTAACATTCATTAAGGGGATCTGGTTATCACTGTGCAACCAAGACAGATAACCATTTACATGTGTTTTAACAATACACAGAAGGGAACCCGCTCAGCAGAAGGTAGTTTTCGATTTGCCACCTCTGATCAATTAACTCAAGATGAATGTAAATACTACATGTAAATGTGTGAAATGTAAAGCTTGCTTGGTTTCCATGCAGTGAGCAACCAGACATGCAGCTGTCTGAAATGGAGCTTCTCCGCAGGGCCTGTTTCCTCCTGCTCTACTTTTACCAAGAACTCATGCAAATCACAAAGCCGTATTTGCAAGCCACTCCTGTAATTGCTACTACCAGAACAGATGGAGAAGAAATGTGTGCTAAGTAACAGATATGAGGAAGAGATCAAAGACTACAGATAATGAATGGGTAAAAAAAGCAATGCAACTTTAGATTTACAGCGCAAAAAAGCTGCGGTACCAGGAGACAAAGCTTTCGGTCTTCTAGGCAATTAACTTTAAGCATACAGGGATCGCACCTTAAACTTTAAACTAGGCAGAACTGGAACAGTCCAGCAAGACGTTTGGTTTCTCTTTAACATCGGAGGCGAGCCAGTTTGAAGCCTCCGCTGTGTCACATGTACACCCTGCATAGTTCCCCTGCTGGTTGTACAAACGTTCACACATCAGCCGCCCTGCGCTTGAACGAACAGACAATAGAATGAGGACTGGAAAAAGGAAGACTTCTCAGAAATGACAGTTTCATGTTGCCCACTGTTTTGTGCAATACTGGTCCTTGTTATCTAGAGAAGAGGTCAATAGGTACACAGCTCGAGCTGTCGATCACTCCTTTTGCTCTTTTCCATGCCTTTCAAAGCTTTCCCCATCTGAAACAGTCATTTTCTTAAAGCCTTTGTAGCTGGGAAAGTTTGAAAGGCCAGAAGCTTGCTCTCGTCACAATCTATGAGTGAGGCGTACACAGTGATAATGAGGACACTATCTAGGAACACAGCAGCCCAAACAGGTGATACAGCTGGTACAGACTCCCGGCTTTTGCGTAGCATGACTGAGCACATCCCACACTGAAAGAGCAGAGATGTACATCTTGACATTTATTTAGATGAATTATTTTGAGTGAATTCTGGGAATTTCACACTTCATGTAAATGCATTTGCAGGTAGTTAGCCGTTCTAGGTAACAAGTGAAGTGTTGTTATATAAACAATAGGGTGGTGATGATGGGCTGCCTAATGAGTGCATGGGTAAATATGCTAACTACTTGTGGCTTTTTATATGGAGTTAGAGAAACATCACAAACAATCCATATAGCACATCAGTCTGTGCAAACATCCTTAAAGGAAAATACCACCGGTTTTGAATATTTTACTATGTTCTTAAATCAACTTAGACGAATGAATACGTCCTATCTTTTTGCAATGCATGCACTTTTAATCTTTGTACAGCGTGTTGTGAATGTTAGCATTTACCCTAGCCCCATTCATTCCTATGGCTCCCAACAGGTATGAATTTAGAAGCCACCAAACACTTCAATGCTTTCCCTATTTAAAGACTGTTACATGAGTAATTACACAAGTAAGTGTTGTGGCACAAAATAAAACTTTTCTTTGGAGCCATAGCAATGAATAGGGCTAGGCTAAATGCTAACACATTCCAGAAGCGCTGTACAAAGATTAAAAGTGCATGCATTGAAAAAGATATATATGTATATACAGTGGTGTTTTCCTTCAAGGCCAAAGTATGGTAAATTTTTTTACGTGCACGCAGGGGTCCACGTACAGTGCGCATGATGCATTTTTTGTCATTACAATGCGTTGTCTCACTGGATTATTGAAACCCTGTGTACATTGCATCGTCGCACATGTAGTATGTAGCCCAGGAGATGCATTGCATTTTGTCGCTAGTATGCACATGCATTTAACATCGGTGTACACGTACGAGTCAAATCAAACTATACTTTGCAAGCCAATGGATTCAACCGTGCGTATACGTTCGTTTACACATAAAAAACAGCTCATACTCCGGCCTTTACCCTGCCAATTTCCTAATGCTCCTGATCCAGTATAACAAAATACTGGGCTTTTGGATGGCTAATAATATGCCGAAAGAAAAGCACGGATCCCTCTCAGATCCCTCTGATTTAAGCAACAAATCCTGTTGAGACACTGGAGTTGTGTCTTCATTCAACAAAATAAATCCAATCAGTAACCCACAGTAGATATGGGCCAAAGGGCCTGTGTCTGCATGTGGAGCACGCAAACAACATGCATACAGAACTAGATGAAAATTGACCAATTTTAAAATGTATCATATCATCTTTTTCATCCCCCAATATTACAAAATTTTGCTTTACAATGGGTTTATGACATGCATACGTAACACGTGACCTTACACAACAACCACATCCAGACAAAAGACACTCCCATTTCTGTAAAAACTATAGAGAACTCAATCCTGTCCAAACCAGTACATGAAATCACAGACTTCCTGTCTAACTAACTTTAACTCAAATGTCATTCAGAAAATCTATCCCATCCATATCATCCTTATGAACCACTAAGTAGGTGGCTTTGAACTTTGGTCTCAAATCTAAGCTACTGTCCCAAAACTTAAACAGTATGAAAGTCAGCTGCAAGGTCTCCCTCTCTCCTTCACAGCTGTTGGGGAATGACTCTAAGGCCTTGGGATGATGGACGGAGAGAGTCATGCAGAGTGAGAGATAACAACTCTACCAGCTCACGCTCTGTACTTACTGTAAGTAACCACACATACACATACGCACACGCACACACTACAGTGTCTTTCTCTCAAACAGTGTAATTTTCAGATGTAGCATCTCAACACAACTTTAACATAATTACCGCACAAATGTACTCCACCCTGCTAAGAGCAAACATTCAGCCATGCATTGACAATTCACAAAAAAACCCTTATCTCTGACACATACTGTTCCCACCCCAGGTGCTCAGAAAGTATGCATGAAAGTAACAAAAATTTAGCCCAGCTCAACATTATCGGAAGCACATGCATGCTGATCATTCGTGAAACTGTGTGAATGTTTTACTTACAAGTGCCACTTTTAACCACAGTGTGCATATGCAGACATGACTTGGTCTCGCTTGAACTTCTGCAGCCTTAAACACGCCACCCCTCTAACTATTGTTACAAACGCTCTTCTCGCTACAAAGTATGTTGAAGAAATCAAGAAGTGCATAAGGAAGCAAATGTAAAGACGCATCCGCTTAGGTCTGCCTGACATGTTGCCTTGACCATGTACTACAGTTGCAGTGCCTGTGAGACAAAAAAAAAAAAACACCTGTATGATAAGAGATGATGTGTCGCAAAAGTTAAAGTCCAACTGGGGAGCGTGGGATGTGGGATCTGAGCGGGATGAAAGATCCAGGGCCAATAAGCAAATACCAAAATCAGCCAACTGTACTCCACCTCTTAAAAGGTTCATATGCAAAGTCACACAGGTTTTTACAGGCCATGCCACAAGCAATTATATCATAAGATGACAAAAACAGCTGCCAAGATGCTTTACTTCAAATGGTATGGACTGTACGATAAAAAACAAGTTAGATCGAGCATACCATTTCTTTACCAATAATCATATAAAGAAACAACTGCTTTTGCATTAAAGTATAGTACCCTGAAGTAGAGTTAAATTTTTCCGTATTCGCGAGAGTCAGCGTACAGTGCGTGTGCCACGTGGCGCAAATTTAATCATCAGAATAGTACAAGCATACTGTACTGTACATGAGCATGTAGTATGTAGGCCAGTAAAGGTTTTGCAGTTTGTCGCAAAGCGCATATGTCAAACGTATGTGTATGCGCACGGGTCAAACAAACTATGCTTTGCAAGACTATGCGTTCGACTGTGCATGTATGCTTATGTACCCGTAAAAAAACAAACTATGCTTTGTTTGTTGCATTTCCGTACATTACAGATAAAAGGTGAGTCTATTGATACTCATGAGATCAGTAAAATAAGGCTTGGCTGGGCAGGTGTGACAATATCGCTGGGATTAGCTGTAATTCACAAGAGATGCTTGTTGTTTTACCAGCAGAAAGGGAAATGGTTTTGAGCTTTGATTATATACTAGGTTGAAAGATTAACTTACATTGACAAAATCACAATCATATAATGCACCCATAATTATACACCCTAGGTAATACCACATTTAAAAAAAAAAAAACAGTATACAATAATAAAAAGGTTGAACTTTGTTCCTCTTGCTTGCTAGCACAGACAGCCAAGAGTGTGAAATCTTGAGATTAATAAATACTAGAAAAGCTACCAGCGCCATTCTTAGAAAAGCAGAGGAAATGATTGTGCTGCTTTAAGACAGGATGACACTGTGATAGGTTACATGTTCCATCTAACCAGGTGATCATTTCTGGTTGCTAAGAGGAAAAGAGATCTTTATGCATAAGAAACATATCTTCACAACACCATGTAGAAATTTAACAGACAACAAAGACCATAAAACAACCTATGGACCACAGGGTCTTTGGGTTGAAGTAGTCATTTACGGATTTAAATAGCACTACCGATTTGGACTTTCTCTCATTAAGGGCCGAAATGAAAATCTGTGAAAAGCATACTCAGTTGCCTATAAATACACCTGAGGTATACACCGAATACCACACATACATTCTTGAGGCCGGTCTGTCTACATTCCTTAACAGTCTCACAGGAGAGCACTTGGGAAGGAGCTCTGCTTTATACAATAGGGCCCTATGAAATCAGTTTTATTTTTTCCCAAATACCATTTTATTTATTCTCAAAATCCGTGTTTTTGTGTTTACTTTTTTCTGTTTAATTATCCGTCAATAATCTATTATTAGAAATTAACAATAAATACAAATAAAATGCTACACAGTCCTCACTGTATGAATTAAATATACAGCTGCAAAAGTTGTTTAGTTAAGAGTAATTAGTAATGTTAATTTTTTGGTGTGTAATGATGAAAATGTTTTGTCACTTTATTTGCAGATTAATGAAAACATGTCGAAAAAAAATGCATTTGAAAATCAATTAAAATGGGTTTAAAAAATTACTGAATTCAAAATTTACAAAATTTCTGTGACATTCCACGTTGTACAGTAAATTCCATTTCTATGCTCGGATTCCATGATTTCGTCCCTGTTTTCCACATCGTGAAAATAATAGGGCCCCAATACAGTTATTTATTCACCATGGATAAAAGCTTTGTCTTCCTGTACCAAATGATATGTCAGCTGTGACGTTCAGCCAGCCTCTAGTAACTCCCTTTACGTAGAAATTTCCTTTATCATTCACATGCTTGACAACTGAGTAAAGCCTGATAAATGATGTCCAAAACATACCACTACCCTTCCAAAGAACACTGCAAAGGTTCTGGACTGATAACTGACTTAGTCATTTAGTAGAAGAAAAATAGTCAACCTATGTAAATTCATGTTTGCTTTCAAAGGAAATGTCTAATAAAGAAATAAAGTCTTTCTGTATACAAAATCCTGTTTCCACAGAAGTAACTAAACTGCCATTGTAAAACCAAAATCTGCCTTAGTCTATGTACTGCAGACACTCTGCTTACACAACGCTTGCATGTGAGGTGTAAAACAGACATTACAATTATCCGATACTGGACACCTGTCTGTAGAGGTCTACACGGGTCCAAATATTCCTACCCGAACCCGATCAGACCCGCAAATGTGCTATACTGAACCGACCCGGACCCGTCTGTTGTTTTGAAAGCTGGACCCGGACCCGACCCGGACCCGTCTATTATTTAAAAGCTGGACCCGGATCCGACGAAGACCCGTCTATTATTTAAAATCTGGACCCGAACCCGTCCGGGAAGACACAGACCCGACCGGCAAATATTCTTAGCTAAATGTTATTAATAAGTCAATAAACAAGTAGCGAAAATTAAACTTTTTGTCTTACCCATAGAAGTTAGTCTTCTCCCTCCTTGTACCTGTCTGTGTGATGCACAATCCTTATTTCCAAGAAAGTTCCATCCATGTTATTCCTTGACGATTGAAATGTTTAATGCTTATTCCAGCTTTTAAAGTCCACTTTACAGTCATGGTGATTAATAACGCAGTCTTACATCGGGTCAACTTGCTTAATAATATTTGCCCATATGGATTATAATAACGATTGCTCGTTCAGTGTCATGGCTGGTTTCGTTAGCTTTGCTTCTTTGCTATCATCTCTGTGCTCTTTGAGTCGCGAAAACTTTAGATATAACAGACGGTCAATTTATAATATTATTATAAAAATTAGAGAAGTCAGTGCAAAATGCGCGGTATGGCGGAATAGGTCCTGCCTTCTAAATAAAAGAGCCAATTGTCAAAGGTAAAGTCATTGCGTCTCACTGCAGAAGCTCCTGACTGGTAGCCAGAGACACATTAAAAGAGCACATGCGCGTTAGCTGCCTGGTTGGAGCAACCAAATATAAACTTTTTAACGCAATTTTAGCGTCATAGAAAAAATTTATGCGACAGTTCATCTAAGTTTTTGTTGCTGATTTTGAAATATTTTATTTAAATGTGAGTGTGTGTTCTCCGAGTCCGATTGACCTCGGGTATTACCCACAATGTTAAACAGACCCGGGACCCGAAGTAATAGATTGAGACCCGACCCGGACCCGGCTGATCATTTAAAATATAGACCCGAACCCGTACGGGTCCCGGGTCGGGTCCCGGGTCTTCGGGTCTCGGGTCTTCCGTGTAGACCTCTACCTGTCTGATAAAAATCTGTTTTTTCCTGCATTTAGTTAATACAAATTACAATCTACAGAGTGCAATGATTGTTTTTGTTATTCCATATTTTGTGCCGGCTCTCAATTGGTGTCTTTGTCATGCCACTTTACGAAAAACATGAACAATCGTTGCACTCTGTAGATTGTAATTTGTAACTGTAGTTGCGGCATTACGCAACCGTGGTGGCGCTGTTTAGTTTTTAGCACAGTGAGACACTGACTAAACTTTAAGGAATTTCCTAGGAGATTTTTTACATGACTTTTATCAGACACCTGTCCAGTACCAGATAATCATAATGTGTGTTTTACATCTCAAGTGCGCCTGACATGTTTTATTTTATCAGACTCTTAATAGATTCTGCCAACAAACCAGTTTTTCTGAATGGCCTAAGGCCAGGATTAAGTGGATTTAAAGCTAAAGTATTTGATGAACGTATAATGCGTGCCGAGAGCATTCGGTTAATATGGTCTTGGTTTTGATGGAGATGGTGTTTAGCAGCTTTTGCATCTGAGCTCCTCATATGTTTAAGGGTCAGTATGTTTTCTTTTTTGTCTGCAATGAAATTACAGACCATCAAAGCTTTTTGATAAGGCACAATATCCTGTCACAAATGCAATCATTTAGGTCAGCTTCTGCTCCAGATACAAGCTTTTAATTCTTAAAGCAGGTGCACTGAAAATACATTTAAATTTATATATGGTGTGTGCGTGTTGCTTCCAAACCCAGGGGCTCAGGGTAGTGCTAATCTTACTCCACAAAAAAGCCAATAAGAGAGAGCCAGAAGCCATCATCATTCTTGTGCTGTACTTTGCCATGGTCACCGTGTTCCTCAAAGTAGGGAGCCATTTTAGATGGGACTAAACTTAAGATATAAATATATAGCCTATGCACATGTTCCTTTTACCTTTACTCAAATAATTAGATAAAATGTAAAGTCAAAAGACTTATACTTTAAAAACAAAGTAAAATGAATAAATGTCCAAATGCTGTATTTTTTCGTATTCGATTTTCACAGTTTTAATTAGTGCAATTCTAAATGTCTTATCACCGGGACAGGCGCACGAAATCCGTGCCCGGAGATTTCTACAGAAAATAGAATTCCACAGATTTTACAGCGCATCACTGACAAGCACACATACCCCACACCTGTGTGTGTTTGTGAGCCGTACTAGCCTTTGGTGTGATAGTTTTTAAAGTGAACACAAACCAATGTCTGAAATAAAACATATTGCAGAGAAGTTAAAGAAACCCTACTTGTCTGTGTTGACTAAATGATGAGACAGACAGCTGCACTTGATCATTTCAAATCTGTTTGCAAGACAAATGCTCCGTTTTAAACAGAGCAAACATTGTGTTGTACAAATGATGAAATTATTTTGATACACGCTAAATTTATCATGAGAACGATTTAACTATAAACAATAATATTTTAATTTCATACAAAATATAATTCTATGGTCTTGAAATGCACAATACCTGTTGATTCACGTTGGTTCAATTTAATTCAGAATTCAGAAGACTCATTTGTTTTGGTGTATTCAAAAACTAACTGGATTTATATTGTAACCCTTAAATAAAAATGAATATATTAGTTTTAATTTGTAATACTTCCCATTGAATCAGATCGTTTTTGAACATTTAAAATCATTCCACAAATTTATGCAGATTCCGTCTGGCCCTGCTCATCATCAACCACGACATTTGGTCTGCTGAAGCATCAAGAGGGAAGAAAAGAAGTAGCTTGGTGGAAACTCCGCTAAGAGGGTTGAGACTAGGGCTGCACGATTTGGGTAATTTTTCCCATTGCGGTTATTGATGCTAAAATTGCGATGTGCGATTGCGATTATACTTAATGGTATCATGAGTCAACTTGATGGGTTTTAAGGAAAATCCACACACAGTTTAGCTAAAATTTGTATTTGTAAAACTAGAAATGTTTTCGTATTGCCACGTGATGTAGCAACTGCTCAGTGTCAGTAATCCTAAATCCAAAATACTGCCATACAACAGACGTAGATTTTTTTCAGCTACCAGATCACTGTCAATCTCCTCTGCATCTATCTTCGCTCTGGTATAAGTGACGACGCACCCCACACACGTGCATGCCACACGTGCACTGCCTTTTTTGTTCATTTTTCTTTATTTTTTTAAACAGCAAGGAAAATCATCAAACTGTTATCAGAAAGTTTGAGTAACAAGTCCACACATTTATTTATTAAATATAATTGCAACATTTTGCTGTCATATAATTGCACAGGCTGACATTGCGATTGCGATTGCGATGCGATTAATTGTGCAGCACTAGTTGAGACTTTTGTAAATGCTGCCACAAACTTGCCCACTTCCTGTCAAGCTGTAGTTAACACCATTCTGACTGTAAATCTTATAACATGACTCAAATAAGAGAGGCACAAAGTTAATGTCATTAAACAGAGACATCATGCAGTTTTTAATCAAAGCCACATAGAGTGAGCAGATGTCTGTCAGGTCATGATAAGACTATGGTGAACACAATGCTTATTGTCATGTTTGTAATGCTTGCTCAAAGGGTACATTGTTAGAAAAAAATTGTCAAATTATGTACCCCAGCTGTCACTGGGTCTGAACGCTTTCAAAAAGTACAGCTTTGCAGCTGAAGAGCTCATATTGGTAGCAATAGACCGATATATTGCAGTAAATCTTTTCAATTGACTAATCTTTCTGTTTCTGAAATTTGTTGTTCGTAATGAAAAGACACTCAAATGTAAAGCCAGTCTCAAACTGATCAATCAATATTAACTTTTTAAATATATATTTAAGGTATATTTATAAATATTATGCATAACAAATGTTTATTTAGCTTTTCAGTTTATTAAAATTTTCAGTTTGTCAATGATTTGATGTAATTGCATTTGTGTTATATCGGCCTCATATTAGCCATACTGCTATCTTAAGGAGTAACTATCGTGTGATTCAAGATTTTACATTTCCCTTGGTGTGTAAGTGTGTATCAGTACATGTTAACGATATGCAAAAGGTATGTACCGCAAAGTAAACAATGACGCAAGTTATCTTTTCCAACATAAATCTCTTTACTTGGACTACAACAAACACACAGATTGTAGGCAACAGTTTACTGTTTCCTGGGCCTGTTTACGTGGACCGACATTATCATAATTCCTCCCGCTTTTGACTCATAGCCTGTAAGTTAAGTCCTGTCAGCATTGCATTGCGTGCGAATCTTTCAAACATGTTAAGGAGAGTCACATTTCCTGCCGACGTCAGAGGTATTCAGGCCAATCACAATGCACAAATTAGCTGGCCAATCAGGTACACAGCGCATTTCAGATCGATGAGCTTTGTAACAAATCAGAGCATTTAAGGGAAAGCAGTATATCTGGAGTTACAAAAATGTATGGTATGTGGAAAATAATGCGTTTTTTTTTAACCATAAATCACAGGAACACATTGTATTATACCAAATACACAAAATATTTTTTTTTAGCAATGAAATAGGTGCACTTTAATATCTGTATCGGCCATAAAAACCCATATTGGTGGACCACTACATATTAGTAACCCAAAAGTACATATTGGTACCAAATACATACATTAGGAGGTTTTTAACTCTTTCCCTGCCATTGACGAGTTATCTGGTCAATTA
Source organism: Paramisgurnus dabryanus (assembly GCF_030506205.2). Classification (NCBI taxonomy): domain Eukaryota; kingdom Metazoa; phylum Chordata; class Actinopteri; order Cypriniformes; family Cobitidae; genus Paramisgurnus; species Paramisgurnus dabryanus. The sequence goes on along the minus strand of NC_133355.1, from coordinate 20,253,693 downwards.
AGAGTAGGGATGCACCGAAATGAAAATTCTTGGCCAAAACCGAAATAAATTATTATGCCAATTATTAGTACAAATGCATTTATGGCTATCAATGTGTACTAACTTTACTAGGGGTGTGTGACAGATCACAAAACTCATGGTTCGGATCACATTACAGTTTTTGAGGCACGGATCGGATTATTTTTCAGATCAGCAAAAAGGGGGTGGGGAAAATCTAATAACAAATAAAGAAATTACAAACATTTATAAAAAAGAACAAAGCTGCACATTAATAAGGGCTAACATAAGCATTAGGTACAGACATTGAATTAAATGAGTCATAACACTGTCTTTATTGTATAAATTAAATATATTATTATTTTTAGAGCTATTTGTCTCTTTGTTAGACTTAAGTTAATTTGAGGTTACTGTCTCTTTAAATAAGCAGAGACTGGTTTATGACTGTAATCTATACATACACTTAAGACATAAACAAATGTTTTTATTAGAAAAAGAATACTTTGGAGATAATTTTGTTTATATGTGCCCTGACAATAACAGAAAGATTTTACGTTTGCTTGTTTCCGAATATTCGGTGCATCCCTAATTAAGAGAAAACATTTCCCTGCCAATGATGCTTTGCTGATAAGTTTTTATTGTAATCTTTAATTCAGCTATTATCCACTAGATGGCACTCTTACCCAATTTAAAAAAAATAAGCAAAAACTAATTTAATCAATTTAAACTGTGTGTTTTTATAATTGTTTGGAATCTGACTTCTAAAAAAATTATTTTATAAAAATGCAATTATTTCAGCTTTTTGCACTAAATTTGGTATTGTTTAAGAAACCTATCCATATTTAAGAGGTTATAAAAACAGAACAAATGAAGATAGGATGAAACTTTTTTTCCCCCGTTTTGTTTGTTTGAAAGCAGAGAGTCTGTTTTTTATTTTATATATTTATAGAAGATAATTTTCCTGGAAGGCATTTTGTGAAACTTTTGTGGAAATCACAAAAAATGCTGGCAGGGATTTTTTTTAAAAGGCTGACGGGGAATGAGTTAAAGGGTACTTGCCCCAGTAACAGCTAGGGTACATATTTTGACAATTTTTGTGAAGAACAGCTACAGTGAAGAACAGCTACCTTAACAATACTTCAACTGACAAGCTAAAATGACAGTGGAAAAACTGGGAGTCATGCTGTTGCCAGTTGTGTAGATGTTTTAAAGAGCCTGCTGTGAGGCACGACTCTGTCCATGATTGTTAACAAGCTCTGAAGCACTACCAGTGACATTTAACATGCAGGCAATAAGAAAGCCTTCTAAGGGGCTGTTTACACTTGGTATTAAGATGTGTTTTCATCGATCAGATCACAAGTGGACGAGAGAGACACATTCTGTTTACACCTGGTATTTAAATCAGTCTCTTTTGTCCACTTTCGACCGCTTCTGTCCTGATTACTTTGAGCGGGTGGTCTGTGAAGAAATTGGGTGAGTCCCTCTGTTGTCATTTAAACGCGAGCGGGAGTAATGACGGGTTTAAATGCAAAGTAATATTAAGTCTGCTGCTTGTGTTGTTAGGAAACATGTTGCACAATGTTTTGTACATATGTAAGAGCTTTCTCTAATATTTCAGCACAATTGATCAAATAAGATCACACAACTTTCACACTCTCTCGCAAAATGAAACTAATGAAAGATGCGGAGATCAACCAGTTTAGTTTTATGAATAAAAGCCTGAAGATAGCATTGTAAACTGTGTGTTTGTGCTAGAAGTCAGAAATTATGTAAAACATTGTGCTCGGTACATCACATTAGATAAATGGGTGGAGAGTAGGTGGCCTCATGTGGCTGTTCAATCACATTTGACCACAAGCGCGTTTACCCTACAAAGCAATCTGGTTGAAAGTGTTTTCGACTCCCTCTGAACGTGGTCAAAAGTGGACAAGCTCAAAACGTTTTGAACATCTGTCTTTAGCGTTGTCGACTTGTGATCCGATCGATGAAAACGCATCTTAATACAAAGCATAAACAGCCTCTAAACGATCCTGTTCATCCAAAATGCCAATGTGGCTACAAATATAACTTAATGTTATATAAAGAATTTATTTTGATTCACACTGTCAGCCTTTCTATTCGGTATAGGGCTGTAACAATTAATCGTGCAAATGCGTTTTTCTCAATGAATGACTTAGAATGAATTACGGTGAAATCCCGGCACATCCCAAAGACAGGGGGCGCTCTCATGCAGAAACTCCCTTTGTGCCAGAGAAGAAGTAGCATTACAAACGTTATTCCAGGAAATGTCTATGGAAATATTTATCTTGCTGTTCTTCAAATTGTTTCAGGTATATAAAAAAAAAATATTTTGGGGTGGTGATGGCACAGTGGATAAGACACTCACCTTTGGTGTGAAAGACCCGGGTTCAAATCCACTGTGATACACTATTGTGTCCCTGAGCAAGACACTTAACCCCTAGTTGCTCCAGAGGCGTGCGACCTCTGACATATAGCAATTGTAAGTCGCTTTGAATAAAGGTGTCAGCTAAATGAATTAGTAAGTATTTTGAAGGATTTTGTTTAACGAGTGTTGCTTTTTTAAATGCACGTTATAAACGAATCTGACTCATAATGATTTTAGATTGATAAGGACTTCCTACTGACCAAATGCCTTGGTATACGTACAAGCTGTGCATGAAACAAAGAATCGCAGCCTTGCAGACGGATTTCAGACAGGCATTTTTAATGGGACACGCGATTGAATCGTTACATCCCAAACAAGCGCTTTTACCCTACAAAAGCAATCCAGTCGAAAGTGTTTTCGAATACCTCTGAATGTGGTCAAAAGTGGACATGCTTAAAACGTTTTGAACACCTGTCTTTAGCGTTGTCGACTTGTGATCCGATCGACGAAAACGCAGCTTAATACAAAGTGTAAAAAGCCTATAAAAGATCCTGTTCATCCAACATGCCAATGTGGCTACAAATATAACCTTATGTTATATAAAAAAAAATCACAGAATAGCAACTAACCCCCCTGTCACATTAGCTACAAGCGACAGAGCGACAGGCTACCATTCATTTTCAATGGAAGTGGCCGTTTGCCAGCGACAAGCGACGAGCTCGCCGCTGCGTGAGCAAGGCGGGGCCAAAATAGACAAGCAGGCTATTTCATGCAAATGATGAGCGATGCGACAAAGCGACTGCCAATCGGAGTGAAGGAGCAGCGTGACGTAGGTCTGTGGTCGAGTCTGAGAAAACAATTCAAGATGGCGGAAATTTGCGTATTTATGTATATATCTGATAAGTTTGGCTTTTTATCTCATATATTTTGTTACTTTTATCGAGAAATAAATACTTTTAAATCCAAAAACACCGATCTTGTAACTTAACAATACATCTAAAGTGACTTTTGATACCGCTTTTAGAAACTAGCCAAGGAACGCCCATCAAGCGAGTGCGTGTCGCTCGGTGTCGTTCACTTTTGTAGCTAATGTGACTGTAGGGTAAGTGTTGAGTCTGAAGCCCATTAGGTTACTTTTCCAACAGATATACAAACAAAAAAGTTATTCATTTATTTATTTATGTAAATAAGAAAAGAGCAAAGCTTCAGATGGGTATACCTTGTCAAAGTTTTAGGACTCCAAACAACCAAGCATCCCATAATACAGTACATACATAACCAATAAATACATAAACACTTGGCAGCCATACGTGAAAGAAAACACAATTGACACCAAATGGACAATATTTTACACAACTTCAAAACATGCCCTAACTAACACACCCTTTTATCCTTTACTATCAGATGTTTGGCCAGGATGCCTGTATATCCCATCTTAAAAACAAAACACTGACTGATCACCATCAGTTTGTACTGATGACACACGAGCAGGATGAGAGCAGGTTGTACACGAAGCCAGGTGACTCATCAAACACTATTACACATGACACCAGAATACAAATTCCTGCGATCTTACATATCACCATCGATATCATCTTTCCCATTAAGTACTCTTCATTTTCCAATGAAAAGTTTATTTAAGACTCTCCTCATATATCATCTTACCAGTTATCCAATATACAATTAGTTTCATACGCAGTTCAGGTCCATCAGCTTACAGTTTAACCATGTGCTGGAAACGGGAAGTGATGAAAGACACGACTCGATCATACTTCATACTCAAAGGGTTACCATATGTCAGAATCACGAGTATAATAAAACGCATTTAGTGGCACGTGTTGTCCCTTATGAAACCAATATTAAAGACTCAACACTTCGCATACCCATCAAGCCACTTAAATCGGGAACATTCCGGAATGAGAAGATAAAGTGTTACCTTATCTGACTGAACTCACAGTTAACACCATTAGCTTAGTAGCTAACAATTCAGTCTCACTCTCTGTGACCTTACAACTGCCCCATACGGTCAAATACATGTCAAATGACTATCAGCTTACATGTTCACTCATTTGATTGACATTTAACCGTTTAATTATATAACAGAATGAGTAGTTGTGACGGCACTTAAACTGTTTAAGCAACTTCTTCTTTATGAAACCGCTAGCGAGTTGCTAGCCACGACAGTTAGACAGCCTGGGAGAACTTTAAATCACACATTTACCGAAAACAAATAATCAACGACCATCCCACACCCCGTTACAAATACTATCAACAGATTAATACAAGCAGAAAAGAGAAATAAGGAGCTTCCGTTCAGACGTATGCGGGCAAATGGCTGCCACCCTCGCGAGCTTCGCGATCTCCTTCACCGGCTGAAGCGCAAACTCACATAGCTACGCTGGAAACAAGCATGTCGCGCGACCGTTACCAACGTATTTTGTCATGTTAGATTTGAAAGACGAGCAGTAACAGACAATACTTACAAATAACGGGCCAAACATTGAAATCCCTTGGCAATCTCCAGAGAAAGTGGACGTAGAGTCGTAACCGCTTTGAGGGTGAAGTCGTTTTTTCGACCTCTCCGTGAAACTGAATCGAGTAGAACTGAAGAGGGCGGAGTCATACAGTAACTGCGTCATCTTTGCGCAAGAGCCTGTTGACGTTTCACGATTACGAGGGCATCATTCCAACACGTTTTTAAAACACGAATTAGTATTTAATTATGATAATGTTATTCAGCACCAATAATTTACTAATTATTAAATCTTAAAGAAAATATTTTTTATAAATACAGTATGCATGTGATGAGAGTAGAATTAATCGCGCTTGGAGTATTTAGCCCCCTAAATATTTGACTAATTTAAAAATTAGATTAACTTAGATAACTGATTTGGATACTAGCAAATGGCAAATGGAGATCACAGTGATGAATACTGCGGTGAGGTATGGAAAGCCTTTGAGGCTTGTTATAGGAACATGCAAAACTCACGTGTTCCTGAATGCCAGCAAAATTAAGTTAGATATCACTCCCCCTAGTGTTAGTTATATACTCTAAATCAGGGGTTGGTTCTCAAACCTTTGGGCAAGATAAAATTTCCAGGGACCCCCATAAAAATATAACAGTTGCGCCTATTCATTCATGCTTTTGAACTATTTGTATTGTACATTTTTAAAACCTGAATATTTTTTAAAACTGAAGTGAGTGGTGATTTGTTGTGATCTCACAATCATTAGATGCTCCCATATGAATATACTTTTATTATACAGCACCATTTTTTAATTTACAGCAAATTATTTCAAGGATCTCCTTGAATATGCATTGCGGACCCCGGTTTGAGAACCAATGCACTAAATGACACCAAACTTTTTACATGCAATAAATTGTTCATGAATTGTGTAATAAAATGCTGTTCACATGTAACCCTCCTTGTGAATATCCCAGCTAAAGAAATTTTTTGATTTACTGTTCTCTACATAAAATCTTCATACATAATTTTAACAATATAGTTAGATTATAAGAGATTATAAGGCTTTAGTCTGTATTTCACAGGTTCAGTAGCTGTCACTGGGTCAGAACCTTTTCAAAAGTACTCATTTAGTGCATATTAGTATATATTGTAAAAAATATAAAGGTATTAATTTCATATAGCTTTTCACTAAGAACAATTTTATGATGATTTTTTTATCTGGCCTTTTGATGAGAACTCCCACTAAGTTCCCAGTAAGGTTCTGTATAGTGTCTGTAAATTTTAGCTGCACCCCTGCCTCGGGTATATACATGTATACTGACATTAATTCTATTGCACGTTCCATTTTCATTTATAATTAACAATCCCTTTGTCTAAGAAGTATGTAAAAAATGAGTTACATGTGAATAGAAAATCAATAAGCCATTATGGGTAGTTCAAAAGCAGGAATGAGAAAAATATGATGAGAGGATGTAAAATATTTTGAGTACTCAATCCAGTACAAGACACCAGACATTTTTGTTTTATTTCGTTTTTTTTTTTAGTTAGGAAGGTACAAAGTAAAAGACACTCTTGATCAAGAAAATCTTTATTGATGTTGCATCAGTACAGTACTGCTTGCAGATTTCGTACAAGCTGACAAAATATGTTCAATCAAAAGAGTGCATTTTAATACCCTAAAATGGATTGCATAACGTAAATGCAATAGCCATGTAGAAGACATAATGTCCTATAGATTGATAGATACATTACACAAAAAGAAAAACAACGGTAGCGTGTTGACTACATGCTACTATCTCCTCAATACTGTTAAATATAGATTAGTTGTATGTTTAGGGTTTCCGTGGCTGGACTTTTGTATTGGACTATTACTAATGTATAAATACGCCTTTATTAAGTTCATGTGCAAATGGGATTGGTTGTTTCCTTAAATTTGATAATTGATAATGATCAAATATCCCTAGGAACAGAATCAAGGCTTTTATCCTAGTTTGTTTTGAACATCAAAAAGTAGCACCATGGTCAAAGCAATTTTGAGATATACTGTAGTAGAATAATTAATTTTAAAAATCCTTAATCCATTGCACACAAACAATGTCCACTTATCGTAGAAAATATCCATCACAGTGTTAATATGGAAGTCATAAAATACACCCCCTTTGCCATAAGTGAAAATTGAAATAGGAATAAACTGTTGCCTAAACAAAATACAAAGTGAATGAAATCTCCATTTTAAGCAACAAATAATGTATGGAAAGAGATTGAGTGCACTTTTGTTTCATTTGGTCTTTCTGATGGGAATTAAAGGGCAATATTTGACAATCATGCTGATGTGATACTTATGTATTTATCTTTCAAAAATAAAAGCTTTTAAATGATGTTCCAAATGATGTTACCTTACAAATATATAATACATAATTGTTCAATTTGATTTTGACGTGTTAATCATGTTGTTGACAGCGTACGTCAAAGAAGTATGTGAAAACTCAGTTATATGTGAATAGAAAGTCAATATGCCATTACAGTTTAGATGCAGGAATGTGAAATATGATGTAGGTACTCAATCTCAATACTTTGATTTGTTACAAAATCAGAATCATGTTGTCATGTTTTCTTAATCTACTAGTAGTCCTATAGGTATCCTATATTAATATAATTTGCATTAATTTTGGTGCTTTTAAACAGTATGAAAGTAACAGAATTTGCATATTTGTTTTGTAAATACAGGCACTGGTATATTGCAGTCCTCTTTAAACCTTCAGGACCAGAACTGATTTATGTTTTCAGCAATGAAATCTTTAAAATCAAGTAATATTTTTGTACTTTTCTTAACACAATGTTTTGTCACAGAAACAGATAACACAGCACACAGTCATCATCGCTTTAACACAGTAAATCAAACAAAATATATCACTAAACAAATTCACGTATCTGGCATTAATGAGAAAAACAATATTGAACAGAGATTTGCTCTTTACATTACTAGTGATTTTACTGAGTACAAACAATGTTTGAACAGATTGTATATGTTTGAAATCTAAAATGTTGCACTGATCAAGTATCATTTGTGTTACATGAAAGTAAAATGAAAGGGGTTTGATGTAAATATGACTGCAACCAGGGGAAAACATAACCCCAGGGTCAATGTGATGGAGCTCAATGGGAGTCATAACATTTGGCAAAGTGTGCAGTCACATGGGTAAGTCTTAAACTGGTTACTTACGCATTGCAAAGTACTTAAGTCTGATTCCAATAAACAACAGCAACTACAACAACAACATCAATAAAATAACATCATAATATAACAACATCAACCAAAATAATATAATAGTTATAATAAAATTATAAAATATAGGCAGAAAATAACAACATTTAAAAGAAAAACAATGATCAAATCAGATAGTTGAAAGAGAGAGTTATAACAGGGAGGCTCCTCTGTTTTGAACTTTCTCCATCCTCTGTGTCGTTCAGTAAGTCTTTCCTGTCATCTAGTTGCTTTTATTGCAGATGTTACTGCAAGGCACTTAAGCAAGGACTTCACAGGTAAGATGGACTGTTATGTGGGGCACAGGAGAAACCCTGAGAAGGACGAATGGATGTACTCAGTGGAGTAGAGGCCATTTGCTTGGTCAGAGGGCATCTGCAACCAAACCTGATCATTTTCTTTCAGCTCCAGTACTGCACTACCTGATGCCTGGTCCATATAGCCCTTCTTGTATTCATCATAGGTGTATGTGGCTGGCACATTGTTTTTGTACAGTGCCACCCACAGGCTGGTTCCCTTTACATGTACATGATAAGCAAAATAGTAGACTCCAGGAATTGGGCTTGTGAAGATGCCAGTGGCAGGGTTGTAAGCGTTTTGCCCATTGTGGAGAATCCTGTCAAATTTGATCGGCATTCCAGATGGTGGAAATGGTTTAGTCAGAATGGCTGTAAATGCAGGAGCCACACTGGCGGAGAGCTCAGCTTGACCCCACTGTGGTTTCTCAACACCTGGTTTGTGAATGGTTCCACCTTCAATACTTGGCCCTTGAACTGCTGTCTGCGGACCATTAGATTGGCCAGGGGGCCCAGGAGGTCCAGGTGGACCTGGAGGGCCCTGCATACCATTAAGTCCAGGAGTGCCAGGCTTTCCTGGAGGTCCTTGTGGACCAGGCAACCCCTTGTCTCCAGGCTTTCCAAGTCCTTGGGGCCCTGGTGGACCTAGTTCACCTTTCAACCCTGGAACACCTTGTGGTCCCATGTGACCAGTGGGGCCTGGAAGACCAGGAATTCCTGATGTGCCACGTGGCCCAGGGGGTCCTGGGAATCCATTCTCACCTTTTGGACCTGGTCCTCCAATCAAACCAGGATTACCTGGCAAACCAATGTGACCTGGTTCACCTTTAGGCCCTGGCTTTCCTGCGGCTCCATTGAGACCAGGAAGGCCCTTATCCCCTGCTAGGCCTGGTTTTCCTGCTAGCCCACTGGGACCCTGATCTCCTCTGAGTCCTGGCAAGCCTGGGGGCCCTTGTGGGCCAAGCTCACCCTTTAGACCAGGTATGCCATGTTTTCCTGGAAGACCCATAGGGCCTTGTGGACCTGGAGGACCTTGCTGTCCAGTTGGCCCCACACCTCCTGGTTTGCCCTCCAACCCAGGTTCACCTTTGTCACCAGGTGCTCCTGGTAATCCACCAAGACCTCTGTCACCTTTTTGTCCAACAAGTCCTTGTTTACCATAGCCAGGAGGTCCAGGAAACCCGGGTTGTCCTCTAGTGCCGGGTTCACCTTTTGGCCCTAATGAGCCTGGACTACCTGGTACACCATCATTCCCAGGCTTTCCTAAGCCAGGTGGCCCTGGCTGCCCTTGAAGTCCAGGAAGCCCAGCCTCTCCAGGGACACCTTGTTCCCCTGGAAGTCCTTTATCTCCCTTTAGCCCAGGTTGTCCGGGTAACCCATCAATCCCTGGTTTACCCAACCCAGGGACACCAGGAGCTCCTGGAGGTCCCGGAAGGCCATTGGGCCCCCTGGGACCAGGCAGACCAGGCTTGCCATTGCCATTTTCTCCTTGTGGCCCTCGTTCTCCAGGACTACCATTGAATCCTTTAGGTCCTGGTTCACCTCTTGAACCGGGTGGGCCTCTTGTCCCAGGTAACCCTGGTTTGCCATTCAATGACAGACCTGCAGGCCCAGGCGGGCCTGGCTGACCTGGCAGTCCCCGTGGACCTGGCTCTCCACGAAGACCACCCTCACCATTGAGTCCTGGTGGTCCTTTAGGCCCTATTTTTCCTGGTAAACCTGGTAGGCCAGGCTTTCCGATTCCAGGGAATCCTGATGGCCCTTGAGGACCTGGCTGACCGTTTAGACCAGGTTTTCCTAATCCGGGTTTCCCTGGTAATCCAGGAGGCCCAGGTGGTCCCCTTGGCCCTGGCTTCCCTTGAGGACCTGGCTCCCCTTTAACTTCCATCATTGGTGGAAAGTCTGCAAAAGATTAAAGAAACAATGGTTGGTTATCTCCTATAAAGTCTAACAATTCTGAACATCATGGTATTATAAACAGAGTTTTCTATTAAGAAATCTTTTCCTATAACATCAGGGAAAATAAACCATCCCTAATACTTAAAAAAGGTTTTCGCTTAGTTCAGAACTTCAGCCTACGGTCTTAAAACTCTGGCCACCCAAACTTTGTAATAGTCTTCCCAGTGTTGTCTGGGAGGCAGACACTCTGTCAGTTTAAATCTAGATTAATGACCAATTTCTTTAACACAGCATACACTTAGCCCAATGGTTCTATGATTCAAATCCTTTAAGGGATGGATAAGTTAGGTTGACCAAAACTGGGGACAATTAAACAAATATAATTGTTACATTGCAGTGTTGACTCCTACTGTAAGTTATGTCTCTCTTCTCTCTGAGATCTGCTGTCCCGGCACCAGCCAGATGCCTATCCACTTGCCAACTAATGACTACAAGCTTTAGCCTGGATAACCCACAAGCAACAGGAATAATAATAATAATGTTTCTTTTAAAAAATTTCCACTACTTATCTGCCCAGTCGCTCATGTTCAATGCAAAACTACAAAGCAGTATTTATTTTTTGTAATAGCGGCTTTGATGTCAGCGCTTTGCCGCAAATTCAGTCCTGACAGCTCTTAAAACCCATGTATAATCATAAACATTTACCATAAGCTTTCCTTTGCATTCAAACAAACGCTTTTATTGATATCTATGTTTAGTATATAAACATATCATTTTATATTAATGAATACATTTTCCTGTGATTTTTCACGTGAAGCAGCTTTGAAACAATGTAACATTGTAAAAAGCGCTACATAAACAAATCCAAGGTGTTCCTGAGTACCAAGGTGACCCCAAAATGCTAGTGAGATTAAATACTGCATTGTGCTTTGCACCACAGCCCACAGGGCAAAATGTGTTTACTGACAAAACAAACAATAGACACAAAAAAGATTCTTAACAGCATTTGACCTCTGTGGAATTACAGCGAGAGAACTGGATGTCATTTGAGAGTCATGTTTGTACTTAGAGACACCAACTATGCTATCATGAAAACACTTTAAAGTTAATTTCAGTATAAGATTCAGGATACATTTGGTTTATATTTGTTAATATTAAAGATATGAAGGTTATATTTTCACAGAATGTTCTTTATGTTTAACACTGTATGTGTTTCACAGCTTTTAATAATAATAATAAAAAAAACATATGTTGTACAACCAGTGTATATATTTTTTAAAGCAATTTTATTTTCTTGAAAATGTTAAAGCTTTACTTATTATCTAATGTTTTTAGTTGGAAATGCCTATCCTTGTCTTTTCAGATAGAGTAACACAGATGTTGCACAAAGCGATAGTTCACCCCAAAATCTTGTCATCATTTACTCACTCTCATGTTGTTACAAACCTGTATACATTTCTTTGTTCTAATGAACACAAGGGAAGATATTTTGAGGAATGTTTGTAGCCCCATTCACTTCCACATCATTCTTTTTCCTACTATGGAAGTAAGTGGGGCTTCTGGTCAGTTTCGTGTTCATCAGAACAAAGACATTTATACGGGTTTGAAACAACAACAACATGAGTGTGAGTAAATGATGACAGAATTTTCATTTTTGGGGGAACTATCCCATTAAGTTTTGTTTAAGAATATCATGAAGTGGTAACTTAAAGGATGTGGTTGTCTCTCACAGGGCTTCTTTTTTACCAGACTTTTGTAAGGGTCAATTCTATCTAGAATGTGACCTTGGTCTTGACTGGAAAATTGCAAAACCTGTTTAACAGAGAGGTTGATTGCTACACTTTTGTTTGTCATTTTGCAACATGTAAAAAGTCAGTATTATAAAGTCAGTAAGTAATTATAGTAATATAATAGCAGTCCAATGTTTAGACACAACTCATATTATTACTGTTTTATGAGTTGTCAAATAATAGTATAGGAATCATAATGATAATTTTACTATTTAAATTATTGCAATTAAAATACGTTTGTCTCAATTTCTCTGTTTACAATGTTAAATTGCAATTATTTTAATTAATTTTTACGTGGCTGAAGTCAAATGACGTCAAACTGACATTTCCCGCAAAATCGCACCGGATAGCTCACGTTATAAAACATTAAAGGAACAGTATGTAGGATTGTGGCCAAAACTGGTATTGCAATCACAAAACGTGTGGCTAAAACTGGTACTGCAATCACACAGCTGGTGGCCAATATACCAAACGACAACATAAACATCAGTTGAGGGCTGCAACTCCACTTTTTAAATGACAATATCCTGGCCAGACCGCTGTTGTGAGTGATATAAGTATTTGAAATGAAAATGATTTCTTAATGTCTAGTGACATTTTAGGGCCATTTAATGATTAATTGATATAAATTTCTTACATACTGTTCCTTTAAGCTTACCGTTGTGAATCGGGGTAAGGTAAGGATACAGCTTTAAACACCTATTTTTTATGTACTTGCATAATAACTGATTTTTGATTATTTGTAACCAAAAAACGTTTTGCAATGGAGATTTAATTAGTGAACAAATACTCAAAGCCAACAATTAAATGGTTAAAATGGTTCCCATGAAAAATGTTTGTATAGAAAATATCTTCTTTTTTTAAAAGATTTTTATAAAAGAAAACATTTTCTAAACGTTTAAATGTAATTCTGTACTTCAACACTTTTCTATAAAAATATTAGAAACATTTGCCAACTATATAGGCTTTCAGCGCCCTCAAGTGGTACAACATTGTACATTATTCCAATCATATTTGCCTCATACTTTTTTATTTACAATCTACAAAATGTACCACAGTAATACTATGATATTCCTTGAAGTACCTTAAAGTAAAATAAACGTAAGTTTTCATTCAGTGCCATAGTTATCGTCATAGTACCACAGCTCATGAAGCTTTAAAATAGAAAGACAATTACAGAAACTCTCCTTAATAGCATTTAAAAAAGTTTTATAAAGGTTTTTTGTTATTACGTCAACGTCTAACATGACAGCAACTTTTCACACAATGAATAAAAGTTTTACAATATCTTAGTATACTGCATGTCTTCCAGTGACCACTAGATGTCAGTAACTACACAACTTTTCTTTAGAGAACCTCTTTACTCGGGTCTACGATTTCTGAGAACCGATCTCACTAAATTTTACTTTAACTTAAATTAAATTCATTACAATTTTATTTACATAACCTCTTTGACAAAATACAGACTTCTTGAAATTAACAATTGTAAGCAGAATCACCTGAGAGAAACTTTTGGAAAACATCCAAATCTTGAATAGTAAGACTAACAGTAGCTTAATTGTCAAGAGTATTGTCAATTATATAATAAGATTATAAGATGTTGAGCACTGAAACATGTTGCCCATGTGTTGTCAAATGTTCTCAATAGCTAAAAAATATACATCCCATGTATTTTGTAATAAATAAATAAATGAATAAAACGTGAAAGTATCCAATGACTTTCATATTATTATAATATTCATATACCATGGTATTTATTTATGGCTAAATACTTTAAATAACAAATTTCTAAAAGGCAAAAGTACCTCTGTGGTACATCTTTGTACCTTTTGTTATATAAAAGTGTAGCTTCAAGTATACGCACACACAAAACTCATGTAAAGAGCTACCAGATGCTGAGAGAGGCAATCTGTCCAAACAGGCCAATCACAGGCAATCTTTATCAGTGGACCACAGACATGCCAAGATCTCATTGCCATCAGCGAAAAGTACAAGCAGAACTGTGGACATATATTACATTGTGTTGCATTGTTTTTGATGAGTTAGAATCTCAGTTTACTATCAGATACCATTACTAGACATGTGACCTTAATTTATAACCGTAGGTTTTCAATCTTGCACCATTCCAGAGGTTGCCAGATAGATACTATCAGTCTATCGAAATTTTTGAAAGTCCTTTGAAGGAGTATGTAAATCAGGTGGTGAGTAGCGTCTCAAAGCACAGCGGCCAAACTAATGGCAAAGCACGGTACTTAAAAATAATAGTAATCATTCATTGTAGTTGGTATTTACAATGCCAATACAGTGAATGGGTTTAAATCACCAGTAGAAAAAGTTGTCTCTTGATCCTGCTTGTTTCTGACACAGTCACGCCCACCTTTCCCTAGCAGCCTGAGGTCTGGAGTATATGATCTTTGATATACTGCTCCAAAGGGAGGTGACTTCAGTTAACTAACTAAGCTCTCTTCTTGTCTGACTCACAATGCCCTCTCATATATCATAGAGGGGAGCGGAGACATTGAATGGCAAACCAATCTAGTCCTCTCATTGTTCATCTCAAAAGCTTTCAGTCTGACAAACTTCTGGCTCGACTTCCTGACTCTTTCCCTGCCTGAAGATCTCAATTGCTTAAGCCAAACAAAGACACAGGAATTGGAATCATGTTGACCATAGTATGCCACATAAATATTTAGAGTTTTGGATGACGTCTGACAATGCTTGCTTGGATTATTTTAAAGGAACAGTATGTAGGATTGTGGCCAAAACTGGTATTGCAATCACAAAACGTGTGGCTAAAACTGGTACTGCAATCACACAGCTGGTGGCCAATATACCAAACGACAACATAAACATCAGTTGAGGGCTGCAACTCCACTTTTTAAATGACAATATCCTGGCCAGACCGCTGTTGTGAGTGATATAAGTATTTGAAATGAAAATTATTTCTTAATGTCTAGTGACATTTTAGGGCCATTTAATGATTAATTGATATAAATTTCTTACATACTGTTCCTTTAATGTTAATTTTGATAGATCGATAGGTGGGTTAATGAATGGATAGATAGATAGATAGATAGATAGATAGATAGATAGATAGATAGATAGATAGATAGATATCTTAAATAGTCAAAATAATTAAAATAGTTAAAAAAGCTGTCACTGGGGCAGTACCCTTTAAAGGGACACACCACTTTTTTGAAAATTGGCTCATTTTCCAGCTCCTCCAGAGTTAAACATTTTTATTTTACCGTTTTGGAATCCATTCAGCTGATCTCCGGGTCTGGCGCTACCACTTTTAGCATAGCTTAGCATAATCCATTGAATCTGATTAGACCATTAGCATCATGCTAAAGAATAACCAAATATTTTTCC
Source organism: Paramisgurnus dabryanus (assembly GCF_030506205.2). Classification (NCBI taxonomy): domain Eukaryota; kingdom Metazoa; phylum Chordata; class Actinopteri; order Cypriniformes; family Cobitidae; genus Paramisgurnus; species Paramisgurnus dabryanus. The sequence goes on along the minus strand of NC_133355.1, from coordinate 20,238,220 downwards.
TATTTAAAACTTGACTCTTCTGTAGTTACATCATGTACTAAGACCGACGGAAAATTAAAAGTTGCGATTTTCTCGGCCGATATGGCTAGGAACTATACTCTCATTCTGGTGTAACCCCTCAGTCACATTAGCTACAAAAGTGAGCGACACCGCATGACAAGCACTCGCTTGATGGGCGTTCCTTGGTAGTATCTAAAAGTCACTAGAGAGATGTTGTTAAGTTACAAGAACAATGTTTTTGGATTTAAAAGTATTTATTTCTTGATAAAAGAAACAAAATATATGAGATAAAATGCCAAACTTATCAGATATATACAGAAATACGCATTTTCCCCATCTTGAATTATTTTCTTTGACTCGAGCAACTCACCTACGTCGCTCAGCATTTGCATAAAATAGCCTTTTTGTCTATTTTGGACCCAACTTGCTCGTCGCTGGCAAATGGCCACTCCCATTGAAAATGAATAGTAGCCTGTCGCTCTGTCTCTTGTAGCTAATGTGACTGTAGGGTAATAATCAAGGACTTTGCTGCCGTAACATGACTGCAGGAGGTGCAGTGATATAACGCAGTGCCCGAAAATAGTCCCCTGCTATTGAAAGATACTAAGGGGACTATTTTCGACTCCATGTTACAGCAGCAAAGCCCATGATTATTATGCCAGAATGAGAATATAGACGGTTTCATCAGTAACAACATAAACAAGCGGCTGTCGTTGTCCGCACGTAACTTCCGGTAAACTCTGCTAAGAATAAATAACAACAAAGTTCTTTAAACGTAGTTCATTTATATAACAAGCAAAAAAACAACAACACATAGATTACCTAGGAAACCAAAACATTTGTTACTTTCGACGAGGCATTTGTTCAAGAGAAGAGATCAGTTTAGCAACTATTCAAACCATTAAAAAAACAAAACTGGAAGTAAAGTTCGGATCCAGACTTGCGTCCGATGAAACAGTCTATAGTTCCTAGCCATAGCCCTTCAAAAGGGTACTATTCGGTACCAGTATATACCTCTGAGGTACTAATATGAAATCTGTAGGTGCAAAGGTGTGCTTTTTGAAAGGGTAACGCTTCAGAGACACCCCACAGTAAATTTTTAACCACCAATAGTGTAGATAAACAGACACACAGGTAGATAGATAAACGGTAAAAAAGATTTGTTGGTTCAACTTTAAAAAGTCACCTGGTTGCCTTAAAATTTGGAGGTAATTTAACTTAACTCTTTCCCTGCCATTGATAAGTTATCTCTCCAATTAAAAGAAAACATTTCCCTGCCAATGACGCTTCCCTGGCAAGTTTTTACGGTAATCTTTAACTACGTTATTATCCACTAGATGGCGCTCTTATCCAATTTATAAAAAACTGAAGCATCAACTAATAAAACTCTGTGTATGTTTTAATCATTATTCTGAAACTGATCTCTAACAAAATTCCTTTACAAAAATAGAATTATTTCAGCTTTTTCTCAAAATTGGAGTAAGAAACCTACCTATATTTGAGAGGCGATAAAAAGAGAACAAATGAAGATAGGATGAAACTTTTTTCAGTTTTGTTTGTTTATATATTTGTTTGTTTGTATATTTATAGAAATGTTTTTCATGGAAGGCATTTTGTGAAACCTTTGTGAAAGACCACAAAAAAAATGCTGGCGGGCCACTTTAAATAAAAAGGTTGGCGGGGAATGAGTTAAAAATATTAGTTGATTCTAAAAAGTTGTGTAAAATTGTTGTCTTAACAATTTTTTTTAAGTTGAATTAACTCAAAATTTTAAGGCGACCAGAAAACTTACCTTTATAAGTTGAACCAACTTTTTTTACAGTGAAGACAGACACAATACATATATGGCTTTGAAAGCTTTTTTAACAACACTTACCAAGATACTGGCCCTTTCCTTCTCTGAATGGTGGACCAACGGGCCCCTTCATCATGGGCTGCATGTATTTCATCTGTGGCATGGGGGCGTAACCTCCACCCATGGCATGTTTCCCCAAAGTTAACAGGACACAGAGCAGTGCCAACATTGTCATTGGCCTCTGTGGTCACAAGCTTCAAACTGCAAAGAGAAAGAGAAATCGATTCACTGTTTTGCCTTTCGGTTAAAAAATTGTTTTTTAAATCATTCGTTTACTTCACATTCCATTCAAAAAGCCAGTTGTATGAACATCTGAAAGTGATATTTAACACAATGGGGTCACCCAAGTGAAAGAGCACCAAAGGCTGCTGGGTTTTCTAACAGCTAAACAAACGGATTATCGGAGCAATCAGGCATTTGACTGAGTTCTTCACCGTTACCAATCATTTCTGGATACAGCGATCAAGCATTCGGTTTTGAAATTCTCTTCATTTCCCTGTTTACGTTGGCTTTGCCAATGCGCCCGGTAGGTTTTCAAAGTCGCACGCCAGTCAGCATTACTGCCAGTAGGTGTAATATTGAGTGACGGTGTCAGGCATAAACTGCTCTCCTTGTGTTAGCCTCAGCCGAGATGCCTGGCAATGGGCCGAACACATGAAAGCTCCGCTCGGCTACCACACGGGCTACAAAACACTCAGAAACTAACCTTCAACACCAGTCCAAAAACTGCAAAAGCAAAGCCCTTCATGTTAAACGTTAGACGTGAAATATTGTTTTAGGTCTCGTTTCAATGCTTGATGGAAAATCGCAGAATCTTTCGATAGCTTTGCGGTGCAGACAAGCAGCCTTGTCAGAGTTACACGGTTTCACTTTGGAGCCTGCAAAGATGTTTACAAGAAGCACACCGTGATGGTCTTCCTATAGTACACGGCTGACTGTGGATGGGTCACTGGGTGGAGTTAATAAACCTTTTAAGTTCATAGATGTACCAATGCCAGCTAAGGCTTAGGCAAGGCTCTTACGTCTGGTGGTTTGTTTAACCAGTCATTCCCTGAGACAGCTATTGCTGTTTGCTTTAATTTACTGCAGGAAGGAATGATAATTTCATCCTCATGTTACTTGTACCAAATATTTACACAGATCTGATCAGGTGCATAGGAGAGACAACTTGCAACACAGTACTAGCACATGTACAGCGTATCCATATTGCAAGTAGCTTTGGAGAAAAAAAATGCATTTACTTTGTCAAATATGTCTTGGGGACAAATGTGACCCAAAATATAATTTTGATTTTGAAAGTTTGATTTCAGTCTTTGACATGGCCTTACTCAATCAATATTAAATATCAAAGTTATATTTTCACACAATATTATTTACATTATTAAGGATGGTTTCAGTAAATTACAAAAAATGACTTCAGCTGGATTCAGTTTTGAAATTTACTGTATGATTTTTGTTACATTGTTCAAATCTCATCTGAAACTCTTTAAGAGATGGATGTGTGAAGAAACATGAGATGTAAGCGTGGTTTATAAGGATGAGGGCATGTCACGCAACCTGTCAATGTTGGCATCTGCCAAATTTGGCACTTTACTACAAAATGACAGGAACCATCTTCTTTTCAAAAGTTAATGAGCCTTCGCTTTGCTATCCTAATTCTGCACGACTTTACCGTTAGTTGTCTGTTGTATTTTCATTCATCATGTTTCACCCCTGCTTTCGGTGAAAACATCAGAAAAGACCTGCAACCCATTTCTGGGTCGTGACCCATCATCAGTTAAAAAACACTGTTCTAGCCAACTTCCCTCCTGGATGAGCCGTCTCTCGCTCTGATTTAAACTGACAAGTGGTTTATTGAACGAAATGTCTCCCAATTCCACACGCTGTGTTTTCCCAAAAGCTCTCAACCTGTGAAGCCTGAGGGACTGCCTAAATACTGCTGAGAGAAGCCCGTTTTCAATCCTGTCCAAAAGCTCATGGACATCCTATCCGTGGCCTTCATAGTTCACAGGCTTTGGTTTGCCGCTCTCAGCGGACCCAGCCAAGCCAAGACACATTCGTAACCTACCTCACTTCCTATTTCAATGTGCTGTGACAGCTAAACTCTCCTCTCATAACCACAGGTTTAAACACAAAACCTTAATAGTCAGACTGACTGTATCTAAAGGCACGAGTCCCACAGATCAGCTCAGTTTTCTTCACAGCGGCACAGCACAAGATTTGTGCAGTTTAATGCTATTTAAACTGTAACCAAAGGTTAACTGTGCCCCTTTTCTAAGTAAAAACCTTACATTTTCCAGTTAAAATACTTAAACATTCTTTAAACAAGACACATACCAAATATGGTAATTTTATGTCATTGATATGAATAACCTTTCGTAGCACTTATTTTAAAGCAACCCAGTCTCACCCCATGTCGTCAATATTTGACGACACTTGACCATTCGTCAATATGTGACGCGGAGGGTATACCCTAAACCGACGCGAAAATGGTAAGAAAATAGGAGAAGAGAATGCAACGGACGTAATAGTATTGAAGTCCCCAGTTCGTCAAAAAATGACGCGAAAGGTATACCCTCCGCGTCACATATTGACGAATGGTCAAGTGTCGTCAAATATTGACGACATGGGGTGAGACTGTGTTATTTAAAGAGTGTAATCCTAATAAATTGTTCAAATTTACATTTGTGGTTTGAATTGAAAACAAGTTTAAATGTATTTTTTTTTTTGTTGCAAGCACAAACGTATTATGCACTGTTAAAAAAATAGTCAAAATATGTTTTGGGGCTGTACCCGCTGTGTACCTAAAGAGTAGATATTAGTACCTCAGAGGTACATAAAGGTACCAAATATGTACCTGATAGGACCTTTTCAAAGGGTACTGCCCCAGTGACAGCTATTCAGTCATGTGACCTTTTACGTCATTCCAGTTGCCTGCCACCATCTTGAGTACCTACCGAGTACCAGTAGACTACTGACAAGCATTGGCTAGCTTGCTACGATTTACGGATTTCTTATCTTTTACTGTCTATGACTCTTACGGATACGGGAAATGGCTAAGAAAGACAACATTTCGCACCTCGACTGCTATAAAAAGAAACACTACTTTAAAAAAAATCTTGGTTAGGGTGTGATGCCTACTCGATCGCTGATGTGTTTTTCCAGCCGTTGCCCGCTGCTACCGAACTACCACTATTTTTACAACACTAAGGCGGTTCGACACAACAAAAAACTTTGGTGGAAGTATAAGGTGGGTCTCTACATGTGAACGCGAGCATTGAGAACATTGTTTGTGTAAACAGAGTTTACTAAAAAAAAAGGTTTTGAACAACTGACTTTGGCTGTTATGGTGTCCGCTTGTCATCTCTGCCAGACATAAAGAATCGATTTCCGAATGAGAATGAATGAATCTCATATGAGGCTCCTTTTTCAACTAGAAGGTCAATATTGTTTTTCACTTGCCACAATACAACAAATTATCTGTGCATTTATATGGAACTATGCTTTAAGAGCTATCCATCTTTACTCTCCTCCCCCTTATGTCGCATTCGGAGATCGATACATCTTGACTGGCAAGATGGCGGTGAGCGGACACCAAAACAACCAAAGTCAGTTGTTCAAAACCTTCTTTTAGTAAACTCTGTGTACACAATGCTCTTGTTCACGTGTAGAGACACAGGTGAAACTTCGAGCAAAGTATGATGTTGTGTTGAGCCTTCTTAGTGTTGTAAAAATAGCGATTTTGATGCTCACAATATATTGAAGGCATAGCTTCTAGTTCTTTTGCGACCACTTCAGGTACTCAAAATGGCAGACAAGTTTGCCTAACAACGCCCCTTAGCTGTTATAAAATGCACTGGTAACCCACTGCTTTAATGCTTTACTAAACAATACTTTTTGCATTGCCATAAGGACAGCAAAAACACACTTAAACAAATGAAATCATTTAAAGACTATAAAATCCCTTGCCAAGATGCTGATTTCCAAGGACATCTGATGGCAGCATGCAAAGGCAGTTGACAATATTTAGTAGTTTATTCCTGTGTTTCATCAATGAAAACTAAAAGAGAAGTATGGCAGACTGCGAAACATGTCCATGTAGAACGACATCTGCTCCAACTTCGGCTCTCGCATTAGAGACGAGAAACAGGCCAGACGGAGCAGACATCAGTCCTGCTTTGTTTTCCCAATCAGCTGGACTCCAAACAGGGCATTCTATTCATGTATGCTTTGCCTAATTCACCGTGGTTTTCCTCTTTTATCATTTTGGTATTGTGTTGATATTATTACTGGAACTTATGCTCGTGCAGGACGCTGCTGAGCTCTGGAGCGACGATTTTGGGCTTTGCTCTGGCCTTGAAGTTCTTCTGTCCAATGTAAGTCTGATTTCTCTTTATTTTTTTGCAACAGTGAGCATAAAGCTTTGTGGTCAGCATCTTATTTTTCAGTCGTGTAAGGATGTGCATGTCCCAAAAACCATGAGCGAGTCTGTGTAATTTGTCACGTCTGGGAAAGCATCTGTGTTTTTGTGCTCGCTAAGAAATACTTGCTTCCTTTTAGTTCTCACATGTAGCCATTTCCCCCTCCAGGAAAAACATGATCACAAGTTAAAGTCGGAGAAGGCCAAGAGAGAGACACAGTGTGAGAGAGAGACGGACAGACATAGGCAAAGAAAATGAGAAAGTGAGAGTTTTGGTGGTATGGCTAGCTTGGTTAATTGCTGAATAATTCGCTGTCGTTGGTTGGGAGCCAAGCCATTCTAGGGGGTTGTGGTATTGTGGGAAGGGTATTCAGACGTCTTTAACCATGTGCCCCGCTCTGAGCAGGCGTCTTAACACTTAAAATGATCAAAATCAGACATTACCCCTGTTCCACAGGCCGACACAATCTGTTTATCTAATGTTTTTCTTGAAAAGCTCTGCAGACTCAGTAAAAAAGTCTCACGCAATCTGCCTGGCCAAGCGCTCGGCCGTGCATGCACGCATGCGCATGCTCGCAAGCTGTGTTTACAGCTGAGGTCTTAAACATGCACACGATGGTGGGCGACTGTCTGTAATGCAAAAGTAAGAAGCTTCTGTGTAACTAAAGCCATTAACAACAATTAAAGGTAAAACCATTCAAATAAAATGACCAATTTGGCAAATGGGGTGATGGTTTATCTGAAACAGATTTACATAAAAGGGAACCGAAATCACTTGCACACAATAATTTACGGTAACAGCTACCAAAATTAAAAACAGAAGAGTTTTCGGAAAACAAAAAGGGGAAATTAGCACGTATTCGCCCCAGTCCTAGAGACATTACAAACATTATGGTCTTCCATAATAATAATTCACCGAGACTAAAAACAAACTTTAAAAGCATATCTGTGTAATTCACCCCAAACCAGACCTGTGAAATTTAATCAGGAGTTGGTATGTTCTCACATGCTTGTAGAAGAACAGGAAAATATGAAAAAACATAACACATTACTGTATGCTACAACACTTACTCTTAATGCATGTTGGCAAAAATTTAAGGAAAACATACCGGCCGTTGCAGAGGCCAAAAGCTACTAACAGTAATCCCTAAACATAACATGGCAGCTCAGGTGGTAACCAAGACACCAAAACCAGAGAGCCATAAGTAAATAGTTCAAAGGAAAGCTGTGCCCACTTTTCATCACCTTAAATTTGACGGCTCCCTCTAAAAGGTTCGAGAAATGTACACTTCACCTCTCCACTAAAACCCACAAACACAGGGCCACAATAAGGCTCTTTCAGGTGCATAGTGTAGACTCAATAAACACTAAAGATCTTCAAGAGTTTCTTCTTTTTTATTTTATTTTTAATAATAATAAAATGTGATCAATGTTGTACAAACTTAAAGGCTGCACCTATGTAAGCTATTTATATTTAGTAAGGGTGTAACAATACATCGATATGCATTGATTACATTTCTAATGTTTACACATAAAATATTGATATGAGGTACCTTTATTTTGACACTCTCGCATTCTCATTCCTTGACGTAACGTCCATCTATGCATTTCCGCTAAAGCGTGCATTTTCATTTATTTTCAGGTGCTTGTCTCAGCAAGTGAATGCAATGCAGCAACAAAGTGGTTGTAGCATCAAAAACACAGCGAAAGAGGCAGGAGACGTTGTGACTGCTATCAGACGCAAATCGTTGGTTTGGAAATATTTTGTATTTGGAAAATAGATTGGACAAACAGATTGGGATAAAACCTTTGCAAGCACCAGCTGAAACGCTAAAGACTTCGACTGTTGCCATCATACGCTTGATTTGATGTGCCTTTTCCCCCCTCATTGTTTATTTTTCTTTATTTAAAAAAAGGGAATTTTTTCTTAGTTGTTTGTTGTAAATGTTCCAATTGGTACAGAGATTGTGCCTTTTTAAAAGAGTTTAATTAAACGTTTATGCTATTTATTTTGGTTGCATTTGTGAGTTATCAAAAATACAATTGCTTAACTAGGTTTGTAATATTTTATTATCGATAAATTAATCGTATCAAACCGTAATTGCATCAAATAAATGTTTGATGTATCGGCAAACATCGCATCACTGGCGGAGATAAACAATACTGTATCGTATCGCAACGAACTGTCCGATTTACACCCCTAATATTTAGCATCAGACTGTGCAATAGTTAAAGGGGACATTTCACATAACTTTTTTAAAATGAAAAATAAAGCTTTGGTTTAAAAAGTTTTAGCTGAAAATGCCCCACAGATAATGTATTATAGCATGTTAAAATTGCCAATTTCTAGGTGCGAGCAAAAATGTGCCGTTTTTGGGTGTGTCCTATACATGCAAATGAGCTGATGAAATGCAAACACTGATCGCCATGCCATGATGGTGGTTTGTTGAAATTGAAAATCAATTGTGGTGTCAATATTTTTCTCTCTGCTCTAAATGTCAGTGCTGTGGTTGGATAGTGCAGATTAAGGGGCGGTATTATTATAATAAGATCCCCTTTTGACATCACAAGGGGAGGCAAATTTCAATGACCTAATTTTTCATATGCTTGCAGAGAATGGTTTACCAAAACTAAGTTACTGGGTTGATCTTTTCACAATTTCTAGGTTGATAGAGGCACTTGGGACCCAATTATAGGACTTAAACATGAAAAAAGCCAGATTTTCATGATATGTCCCCTTTTAATCCCTACAGGCCACTACAAATAACACAAGAAGCGCTTTAAATAATTGTAATATCCAAAAACACACACGTTCGCTCATTGTATTTGTCACTCGTCTCTTCCAACATAAACAAACACAGCTAAACTTGTGTTCTGAATTCAAAGACACGTGAAGTTAAGTGAAAGCGTGTCTGTGTGTGGTATGCGGGTGCGTGTGTTTATCCAGCACGGGAACCTGTCTGTTTGATAGACACCACACTTATTGAGTCAGTGAGAACGAAGGAAATTAGGTCTGAGAGTTTTATTCCATAAATCAACTTTTCAGCATGCATTAAATCTCAGGAGGGACCGAATGGTGCTTAACCTGCGCCGGCCTTCCTGTCTGCATATAATTTTTTTCTCCGGGCTGTTTTATGCTGACGAGCAGACTACCTTAGTTACCGTTCGGCAAACATTTACAAGTCTGACGCTCATACTCTTTCCCTGTTCGTACGGCAAACGAATGGCCGCCGTGCCCCCGGTGAGGATATTAAAATGGAGGTTTCGCTAAATTGGTTGACCTGCAGACCAGTAATATGCAGCTGTCCCCCCGCTGTGACAACATTTAACAGAATCACTCGATAAATCATCCGTTTTATGCTGTCAGGGTCCTGCTGAGGCGTGACTTAAGCTCTTAAAGCTGACATTGCCATTTTGATCACCTCACCTCGTTTTTTTTCTTCTCGCCTATCCGAGGGGCCTCCGGTCTACCCAAGAGCCCCATAGAAGTTATGCAATGGCCCTAAAACCAAAGCTGTTGTCAAGTTAAGTGAGAGATAAACGGGAAAAGCAAGTGCTGCTCTTCTACTGTTTCAGATTCTTCAAATGGGGCTTCCTCAAGGACACCGCATGGGCAGATGGGTTCCCAAAGGAAAACCTTATTGCTGCTATTTCATAGGGATTTAATGGAGCTCTCTGATATGTTTCATTCACATACTGTAAGTTTAAATTGGTTCTGATGTTTATTCTTGAAGTACTTTTAAGAAATAAGCTAACAATTATAAGATCATATGAATGTAATAGCACAGATAATCTGCAACTTTGCCTCTCTAACATCACTGTGTGGCATTTTTGACATCTTGTTATTTGGTCTTGGCTGAAACATCACATTCAAAATTTTTCAATTTGCTTTTCAAAAAAAAAGAGTAATTACATAACCAAATTGTTGTTAAAAATCCCACAACGGAGATTTTTTGTTTCAGATGGGTTGTGAATCATGTGAAAACGTGTTTTTCTCAGGTGAAGTTTTCACCCTATGATGAAATGTTCTCTTAGACGTATTATCCACACTTCCACACTATTCATTTTAACGGTCTTTCCTTCTTGGCTGTGCGAATGATGCATGTACTTTCTGTAGGTCCTGGGAATACAACAATGTGTTTTCTCACAGACACACATGTAGAATAGCACGCTGATGGAGTAGGTGTTTAGGTTTCACTAGCAGGGCCACTAGCACAGGTGCTGCTTTGGTTATTATGGAGAAATGTCTTTCTGTCTTTGTTTAATCAAAAATTGGCCACTGGGGCGTCTGGGGCGCTTTGTCTGAGATCATGGCAGGAGTTCAAAATTATGCTTGAATGATCCATTTCTGTACTTGTACAGTTTAGTGTTGCACATAGCGACTACAAGCTACTAACACTGATGAACTTGTACAGTAAAAATGCTGAAAAACATTATGGGGTGGTTTCCCGGACAGGGATAAGACTAGTCCAAGACAAAAATAAATTTAAGAGCTGTCCAAACTGAAAACAACTTGCACTGAGATATCTTAAAATGCATGAGTGTCCTTTGTTCTGCCTCAACATGCAGACAAGTAATGTTTTTAATAAGGCATGTTTGTTAAATTAATTAAAGCGTAACTTAAATCCTGGTCAGAGCATGACTCCACCCACTGGCAATATTTGAAAAATGCAAGAAAAGTGGGCAGATCCCAAGGAGATAGAGGGGATGAACTAAGTGTGTGGTGAGATTGTAACAAGGGCGTGGTGATCTTGCATCCAATAGGAAAATTCAACTGCAGTAGCCACAGTTCAACCTGAAGAGGGCAGCACTCAGACGTTTTTACACCATATATTGTAGCATTGAAACACTTTATATCCAAATGTCAAAAAACTTACTAAAATCAACGAAAAGCACTAATAAAGCCCCATTCTTCCAGATCATTAACTAAAAAAAGTTGGTTCAGGGTTTAGTTACGCTTTAAACTAAGGCCTAGTCCTGGCTTAAGCTAATCTCTGTCTGGGAAACCATCCCTATGACCTTGTTTCACAGACAAAGCTTAGATTAAGCCAATATTAGGCCTTATAGTTAAATTATGACATTTAAGAAGGTTTTATAAATGTGACATAGAAAAGAAACATCATTGGTGTGCATCACAAAACAGTGGCAGTTATATATTTTAAGATATCGTCGCTGTCCGATGAAAACCACGTATGTCCATTTTGCAGATTTTGAGATTTTTCGACGGATTGAATGTCCAGGTTCATTTCCGTATACAGTACGCTTCACATCTCTAAATGGCCAATGAAAAGTTGTGAAATCATGTCATCTAATTTTCACGTATATCCATTTGGTGTTAAAGCTGTCAATCACGCCGTGTATCTCGCGCCCTGTGGAAGCATCTCGCTGGTCTCGTGAAGTTTCATCGAGGCTCAGCACTGGATAGCCGAATAAACATAGCCTGGTGAGACAATGACTTTCCTTCATCGAGGTAAACGTTTCCCCCCTGACGCCAGACGTACGTCTAGGGGTGACAAAATTACAGTAGGACTGTGCAAACAAAGTATCTGTTTTAGCATTACCATGTCAGTGTATTGATTCATTGTCCCTTCATAGTTTGCAAGAGATTTAAGAGATTTAATAAATGTATAATTAATATTAAATAAACTAAGCGTATTTAATAAACTAAGACGTAGGCTATTTAATAAACTGAGCGTATTCATCTGTCAATATGAAACGCGATTTGGCCATTCTAATTAATGATTGGAAGAACGCGTATCGACCACTGTTACTGTAAAATATGCACGTATGTCCATTTAAACTCAATTTTCGTCAAATGTGGATTATATCATTACACTGGCAAGAATATGGTTACATGTAAAGATGCCGTACCAAGTATTACAATGCTACATTCAACTTTTGAAATACAGTGTTTTTTTCACTTTCTGAAAAGTTACCGTTTTGCTCATACGTGAGTTTCATCGGGCAGCGACGATATGTTAAACATGTTTTTAGTTAAGATAACTCAAACGTGCATTTTAGTCTAGGACTAGGCTTAAAGAGCACAAACGGTCCGATTAATTTACATTTCCTTTGGTGTGTAGGTGTCTATTAGTACATGTAAGTACTCAAATGTAAATCTCTTATCTTGGACTACAACAAACACAAAGACTGTAGGCAACAGTTTACTTCCTGGGATTGGTGATGTAGACAAGGCCGACATTATCATAAATCCTACCGCTTTGGACTCAAAGCCTGTAAGTTAACTCCTGTTAGCATTGCATTGTGAGCGAATCTTTAAAACATGGCAATGAACGCCACATTTCCGGCTGACGTCAGAGGTATTCGGACCAATTACAGCGTACAGATTAGCTGGCCAATCAGGGACACAGAGCTTTTCAAATCTGTGCGTTTCAGGAAGAGAGTGAAATCTGAAGCTACAGAAGTGTACGGTATGTGGAAAATAATGTGTGTTTTAAACCATAAACCACACAAACACAATTTTTAGCAATAAAAAAGGTGCTCTTTAAGCCTTGTCTGTGAAACAGTCCAATATAGCATGACAGACAATGCACCAAACACTGCACTAAACAGCAAGATTGCACTAAATGGCAAACACTGTAACCTTAGCTACCCCACTACTTCTCAGTTGAAAATGTCCCTTTTCTTAAAAATTTTTGTAACAAGTTAGGTTAGTTGCACCATAATGCAGTACTTCTCAACGGGAGGCCCAAAAGGGGGCCTAAACAAACTTCCATGCGGGCTTCAGGGTGGCTTAAAATTATTCAAAATAAGACAAAACAACTAAAAATCTAGATATTTCTTAGTTTTTAATTATTTTTGTAAAGAATACACATCTGTCAAGTTATGTCAAGGTCTAGTATATTTTATTTGCTAAACATTGTGGGTTGGGGGGCCTTCAAATTTTGTTGAAGACAAACAACCCCTGATCTACTTTGTGAAAAATTGCTGTAGTTATGCAGCAGTTTGCCAGTTCCTAACAGTAGATTTATATTTTTCTAATTTATCAACAACAGTTTGTTCAAAGAAAAATGAATATTAAACATTAACAAGTCTTTATCTTTACAGAATAAAATTATCAAATAAAAAACAGCCTCATGCAAAGCATTCTGGGAACCAGAAATCCTCCAACCTTTTTTATTTTATTCCCTGATTTTGGTTCCCGGAAACATTTTGCATTATGCTGTACTTTTTATAGTTTAATTCTATCAAAGACTGTGCAAATGTTTAATGTTCAATTTAAATCTGCAGTAAGTTACTGGCACACTGCTCCCAGTAATACTGTAATTTCTACAGAAATGTTCAACAGTGTAGTGTTTTACTTTGCGTGTGCTTCGGTCTAAAGGTCTTGCTTTGTGTACAGCAAGCTCTTTTTGTTAAGTCTGGCATTATGTTCACTATGCCTGTATATGGTCAGGACTGTCCATAGTTCACGGCTGGTCACTGTGGTCAGATATTTTGTTTAAATTCTTATGGCGAGATTGCATTCCACTTATGTTTAATAGAATTCAAGCCTGACGTCAAAATGATTTTTTCATTTTTTGTTCACATAATCTGATTGGTCGAATTTCTTAACCCTAGGCCCTTTCAAAGGACATATTAATGGCAGTTTTGTGGTAAAGGATGGATGTGTTACTTTGGTTTAGATGATTAGGAGACGTATCCTACTTCATTTTGTACAGTGGCCATACAGACGATGCAGATCTTTATGACACCATCAGCAAACTATTCCACTTTTAGGCCCATATGATGGAAAACAAGTTTAGAGTTTAACACATTTAATGAGAAAAATGACTGCAGAGAGAGACATATTAATGTGACCCAGACCATAAATGAGAGGTGGTTTGTTTAGTTAATTGTGGAGAAATATCTGATTAAGATCCATAATATTATATTTGGAATAAAGTTTCAAATGAGATCCAAAAAGCAGCTTAGCGTAAAGGAAGACGTGACACATTCTTTCCAATTCTGCAAAAAATATGAATAAAGAGATTTAAATTAATCAGCAGCTGATTACTTTTAATCCAATATGTGACTTATGTGGCCACTGTTAAGGTTGGATGTCTGGGTTCACTTGCACGACCTTTGTTTTGGCTGTATCTCAGCTGAGCCGTCTGTGTTTGTTCACTCTCCTCAGACACAGACACAATCCGATCTCTTCCTCACCTGCTCCGTCAACAAGCTCTGTTTTTTCCCTTAAAAATCAGTCTTCAGTCTTTTCCTGCTTTCTATCTCAATACAAGTCAAAACTTTGGACACACTTGAGCAAATAATCCTAAAAGCTTTTTGATTAAACATGCTGTCATAAATAATTTATATCATAAATGTAAAAAAAAATCTCCATTTAGACAAAACTAAATAATGCTTACATTTTTCTTTAATTTATAAGTTGGAGCAGATAGCAAGCGAAAGCAGCCAACAAGTGACCAGCATATGTGACCCTGTCCAGGCTAAAGTCTCTAGTTATGAGATTAGGAGCATCAATGTTCGGTTTCAGTTAACATAGATTTCAATCTTTGACATGACCTTCATCATTTAATATTAAAGTATCAAGATACATTCTGTTGAATGATTATATGTAGAAAACAATAAATCACTGGATAGAGACTGGATCACATATACAGTATGGCAATCTTCCAAAGCATCTCAGGTGACTCCCCATAAAGCTGGGTGAGAACGTGCAGAGCTAAAAAATAGTCGGTCACTACATAATTCCCTCCCATACTTCCATTTGTGTTATTTTAAAATCCTTGATGACTTTACAATTATTCCAAAACGTGAAAAGTAATACGTAATACGCAGCACAGCACATTTCTTGTGTGAATGCTCTTATTATGGGTTGCCAGGGCCTGACGATGCAAGGGTATTTTTTCTCTTCTCGTCTCTCCAATTAAACGCAGACGCGTGCTTGCTGCTCGCTACGCGTTTGCTCTGGGTGGTAATGAAAGAACAGAAGCAGCAGAGTGGAAGAAAGGATGGATGCAGGAGTGAAAGAGTCCAGCGTGCAGTAGCAGAGCAATCATCGGCTGGCTGTGTTTTGTCTCCGCAACCCGTGGCACGCATTCAGCCCGGATGACAAATGACCTGCTCTCCACCACCATGTGGGTGGCACCCGTCAATGGAACGAGACTTACGGGTGTAGGTGGAATCCTTGGACATTTTCACATGTACATACCTACGTCTGATGTGGATGTGGGGCCCTGGGATTCTGACGAGCTAAAATTACAGATATCCTTACAGTCGCCCGCGCGCATTCAGAATGATAAATGAGCAATGTTCTTAAATCTCGCCCTTACCTTAGATCACACAAATATTTTTCATCCAGCTCATCCAATAGCGAAAGACATGCTTTCCTCAGCACCGTCAGCAAAAGTCTGAAGGCACAATTAGGGACTCCAAGTTTGTTGGAAGCCGGGCCAATGGCCACATGGATTTAGACTTGTTTTAGCTGTGCAGGGTGTGAACTTATGAGTACCAAATAATTGGCTTACACTGGGGAAATCACACTTAATCCAAAGTTTCACTGCTCTCTAGAGCTAAAAAAATCTGTCTCGGTCGCAAGTGAGAATCGCTTCCAGAAGGAGAGCGAGTCCATTTCTATTGTGAAATACTGAACCATTGCTAACGCAGCATTAAAACGCTTGCTGAACAAACAGAACTTATGTTGATCTGAGCTGTTGGTGCTGCTGGCCAACTCTCTTTTCCTGTTAAGAAAGGAAAGGTCATAGCAAAAGATTGTTAGTCTCTGTTTTATATGTCTGCCATGCCAATTAGAGGTGTTGTGGTTGACTCTAATGGCTAAAACTCAGGGCTTGTAACCTTAAGTTTTTATTTCAAGCCAGGAAGACTTAATACCTGGATAAATGTATTTTTAGCATTCATATTCTCAAATTAGTTCTGCAGCCAATCATTTGAGCCATAAATGTCATGTGACTAATCAGTCTGGAGCCACAAGCACAAAAACAAGCACATCACTACCTCTGAATGTGGTTGAAAGTGGACGAGCTCAAAACATTTTGAACTCCGTTTACACCTGGCATTAACGTCGTCCACTTGTGATCCGATCGACGAAAACGCATGTTATTGCCAAGTGTAAACAGCCTCCTAGAGTACTGCAGGTCAATATGGAAAAAATGCATCTGCTAATTGACTACTTAAAATCGCTGTATTACTCTTTCTTTGATGGGTATCCAAGACACATGGAAATCCTCCACCAAACTCTTACAGTCTGGATGGCAAAGAAGAGGATCCACAATCTTGGATGAGATGGTGAGAGAGTTTGGGGATTTTTATTTAATAAGAGCCAGGAAATCTTTGTCAAACCCCCTCAAGGGAATCAAAAGCCTTAGCGTTCTGTGGCAGACAGCAGGATCTCGGGCGGTGAGACGCGTCTGTTCTTCTGACACACAGGGATAAAAGCGGAGCTATCGGCATCACAGGTTGCAAACCACAGCCAAAGCCCCCGTCTCAGGTGGGGATACACTGAACCCTCTTCCATCATTCCAAGATAACAGAAATATGAAAAACAACACATTGCAGGTTGTTGACATCATAGTAGCACAAAGAAAACTGATTTTTGGTCTTCAGACGTGACTGAATCCTACCACCCACTTCAGTTTGACCCCTAAATATGTTAAAGAGAAGAGTGGGGCTCTACATGTTCACATTAAGCCTGCTTTAAAGGATGTATAGATATGGGAGACACCGTCCACCCCACCCATCTGACAGAAATAAATGTACAGTATGAAGGATCATTGCACAAGACTGTGAGTTTCTCATGTATGGATACATGAAGAGGTGTTGGGGTTTAGGGGTGCGTTGAGCATTTTTTGGTATGAATTATAACACTCGCCTCAATGCACACATGCATGATTGACTAAAAGAGTGATCAAAAGAACTTAGGAGCTCCATGTCGGACATCTTTTATTTGAAGTGCACCTTATAATATTTGCTTAGGAAAGGTCAGTTATCCATACGCTCAAAGATTTCCATCTTTGGAATGTGACGGTGCTGTCAGGACCAGGCATTGAGAGGAAACTTTGAGGCACGGTGTAGGATCAACATCGCATTTCCCCAGCTTCTGGAATCTGCCCTCTCTCCTTCATTTCCTGAAGGTGAGGTTTTCATTCCCCGCTCCGTTCTTAAACCGCACCCTTTCACAGGACCTCCAGTTGAGATTAAATAGATGCAATTGAAAAACAGTGGTTTTGTTCAGCACAAAAGTCAGACCTGCCAGTTGGACTGAATGTGGAACAAATAGAGATCCCGAGAGGCTGGTATCCCACACCAGACGTTACTGTTTGGGCTCTTTAATTGTTGTTCTGACTCCATTTAGCTCACAAAAACTCTGCATATCAATGCCAGGCTTCTTCATGGTCTAACGTCTGCAATTGTGCAATTTTCCCAAATGGCCAGTCCCACAGGATTTTCCTTATTTGACCTATCAGCATCACTTTAAGTAAAGTCAAGGGATTCCCCCAAACAGACCTGTCAAAAGAGATTCCCGGACCCAGACCGGCACACCCTGGAAAATTAAGGTGGCTGGTGAAGACCTTTCCCTTGTAAGTCCCAAGTGTTTCCCACCCTCCCTGTACACACCGATTGTACCAGGTGCACGTTGTGTAAGGCAACACACACTCATCATAACCCCTTTAAAAGCCAAGATAATGAAACTGTACCAAGTGTAAGAAATGTAGCAGGAAATGGGGAATAAGACTTAGTCGTGGATCACTGAAAGCACTTTGACATTTCAGTTATTTACTGAACATTGTAATGATGACAGACTGATCAGAGTCGGCATGGGAGATGTAAAATGTGGAAATATCTTTGCTGGAAAAGAAGAGTTGATGGGATAATGTTTTATTGTCCAAAAGGGAGGCAGTAACAACTGTTGACAATAACTATGATTAATGACAGGGTGGTCCAGTCAGTGTGTAGCTGCCTCTCTAAAGACTCAATGAAAGGATCGTGCAGTGTGAACACTGTGGTTGAGTCTGCCTGGTTGCCAGCGGAGTCAGTCAATGACCTAAAAGATAGCATTTTTGTTTGATGGCATCTCCTAATATTTTCAAAATATTCACCAAGGCACCATAATATCATGTCTAATTATTTAGAAAGGTATCAAATATTTAGTGATTTTATTGGATTTCTTCTTCCTACACACACGCAGGATTCTGGGATATCATGGGCAATGAATATAAAGGTGCTACAAAAGGTTCTTCACAGCAATATCACAGAAGAACTATTTTTGGTTCCTCAAAGAACTATTCAGTAGAAGATTCTTCAAACAACTACTCGAGGAGCTCAGATACGAAAGCAGCCGAACGCCACCTTTGTCAAAAATTAGATAATTACATTAACCAAATGTTCTCACCTCATAGGGGAGAGCGGGGCACAACTGAACGCTTTTTGGTTTTGGCTCAATCATTAAAAAATATTTGAGTTTGATTAATTATATTTTTACACAAGCAACACACACATCTCTGCTACAAATGAACCTTTGAAGTTTGTTTCTAGTACTTACTATTCTTGGACAATTACACCAAACATGACAGAAGTGCAAACGTTACAACTTACCCTGTAGGTGGGGTTAATTGTAACAGGTGGGGGTTAGTTGTAACACTTGCTAAAAAATTAAGTTTGCAGGCAAATATTTCAATACTATTTTGTCTATATACTTGAAGTGGATATTTGATATATATATTTATATATCTGCCTATAATAAACAGGTATTTACACTATTCATCCCTCTTCTAACCATAGTTCAATTATAAATGGATACAAATGTCTAAATATGTGAAAAAAAGCAGCAAAATTATGACAAAACATTTTTTATATGGGACCCAGTCTGTAATAACCATTCTACAGTTTCAAAAATCAAATTCTGAGATAATGAGCATCAAAATCTGATTTTAGCCATTCATTTCATTATGATTTCAATCTTTGACGTGACTTTAATCAATATTAAAGATATGAACAAAAATAAATTTGACACACAATTTTAGATAAGACAGGCACATTTATTTTGTTGGCAGCCAGCAATCATTCGTGTGTAGCCTATTTAAAACAACAGCAAGAATTACGCTAACGTTAGCGGTTTTCATATCGTAAGTGCTGAGGGGTTAGTTGTAACACAGCGTTACAATTAACCCCGCTGGGCCAAAATCTTTCAAGCCCACAAAAAAAGTTGCTAAGAGCTGCAGACATATTTCAAAACGATGCTATATTTTAGTCAACAAGACACTGATTAATATGACATAGCATTGGATTTGGTATCTTACACATCCAACTTAGAAACCAAAAAAAACATTTGATGAAAAAGTTTACTTGCATGCCACCAAAACACTCGTTCATCAATAACTATCTGGAAAAACATTATACATTTCCTACATTTCTGGGTGATCGTTTTTTGGCAACGTGAAAAAAATACTGGAAAATCAAAATGCTCACCCTTGTGCAACAATGTAGACAGTCAACTAACCCAGTGTTAGTTTTTGCCCCGTGCACCCCTATTATACTGTTTATTAAATACCTAAATCCAATTAATCCCAGCCTCAGGTAATTCACAACTACTGGTGGGTTGGCCGTATCCATTAAGAATGAAAAAAAAGCTCAATTACATTTGGATAAGTTCAGTTTAAGTTAAGTTTCCTTTCTAATTTTGGAAGTTCTGACTTTCCTGCTTGCAGATGTCAGATGGAGCCTTCCAGGCATCTGGAAATGCACAGCACTTGTTGCTTAACATCTTATTGTAAAAATACCATCACACAGATGTAGCCTACCTTTATAACACACAAACACACGTTCATGCACAAACGCCTTATGGTAAATTGATTTTGTGTTCCTCCAGGAGAGCTGTCAACACCAAGTAATGTTTTCACCGCTCATACACAGTAAAAAAAAATGCAAAAAAAAAACCTTTAAAAAAACTTGGTTAAAGAGTGAATTCAACCTATTGTTTTAAGTTTTTTGACATGTAATAAGTTTACATAACTAATATAAAAAAGTGGAATTTGTTTAACATATTTTTATGTTACTTTAACTTAAAAAATTACATTTATGGTGTATTTATTGAATAAGTAATAACCAGAACTTTGTGTGTCAGGTTATAGTGAGCTCCCAATAACATTCAATGAAAGTTCTGAAATCTATTACCAGAGACACAACTGCTGTTAAATATAACGGCATGTTTATTAATGGATCCATGACCAAACCAAAGAGCCCCAAACATAATATTTATTTCCCTACTTATGTAAGACAATGGTTTAAACTTTATGTTACAGCAGCACTATTTAAAATACTTTTCATGCAGAGAGAAACAGAGAGGAATGGGATAAAGGGGAAGATTAGCCAACAACCCTGAACATGAATAATCAGGCTTTGCAGATTTCAGTAGGAAAAACAAACTCTACAAATTCTGTACAATTTGTACATTGCCACTGACCCATGAGTGGGAGCCCCATTACTGACAATCAAATTCTCTATGGGTAAGTACATGCAAAATAAAACATTGATCCTGAAGGAGAGACGGAGGCAGGGTGGTTTTTTTCTACACTATGCTGCTCCAGATGGTCCACATGTGCCTAAACCCCGAAGATGGGAGAATTTTGAGGGAGAAAGATGGGTGTGGCATAGATATAAGCCAAGAATGAAACTGGACAAAGGAAGCTTGTTCTTTTTAAGGATGCCTTAAAGGGACACTCCACTTTTTTGAAAATAGGCTTATTTTCAGCTCCCCTAGAGTTTTGGAATCCATTCCGCCGATCTCTGGGTCTGGCGGTACCACTTGTAGCATAGCTTAGCATAATCCATTGAATCTTATTAGACCATTAGCATTGCGCTAAAAATAGAAAAGACTCTTTTGTAGTTACATCGTGTACTAAGAACGACGGAAAATTTAAAGTTAAAATTTTCTAGGCAGATATGGCTAAGGACTATACTCTCATTCTGTAGTAATAATCAAGGACTTGGCTGCCGTGCCATGGGTGCAGCAGGCGCAATGATATTAGGCAGTGCCCGAATATAGTCCCCATGGTAACATTCAATAGATTGGGACTATTTCCAGGTGAATATGTGTTATATCATTGCTTGCAATTTTCTGTCGTTCTTAGTACACAATGTAACTACAAAAGAGTCAAGTTTTAAACAGGAAAAATATCCAAAATCTTTGGACATTTTTGAGCGTGATGCTAATGGTCTAATCAGATTCAATGGATTATGCTAAGCTATGCTAAAAGTGGTACCGCCAGACCCAGAGATCAGCCAAATGGATTCCAAAACTGTAAATCTCAATTGTTTTAACTCTAGGGGAGCTGCAAAATAAACTTATTTTCAAAAAAGTGGGGTGTCCCTTTAAAGGGATAGTTCACTCCAAAAGGAAACTTGTGTCATCATTTACTCACCCTCAAGTTGTTCCAAACCTGTATACATTTCTTAGTTAAACACATTTCTTTGTTTTCTACTGAACACAAATTAAGATATTTGAAAAAGATATTTGTAGCCAAGCAGATCTGGGGCACCACTGACTTCCATAGTAGGAAAAATAATACTATGGAAGTCAATAGTGCCCCTGTTCTGTTTATTATAAAAAAATTCAAAATATCTTCCTTTGTGTTCAGCATAACAAATACAATTATACAAACTTGGAACAACTTAAGATGACAGAATGCTGTTTTTCTTCTGTATCTTGTTGTTGAGTTTTCTTACAATCTCTCAATTTCCCGTCTTTCCTCTAAACCCTCCCTAAAATGGCGAGGGCGCACTTTTGCCATGCATCACCTAATGGGGGAATTAATAAATTCCTGCTTAAATTAGCCTGAAAACACTATAAGATTGGCAGGCAATAATTTCATATGTACCTAATAACAAGGAATTTATATCATTTATCGTGGATAAGATAAGGTCATGGGAATACAGATAGGATGATTTCAATCTAAATGACATTCGGAAAGTGTATTACAATGTAAAACAGGACCATTGTTATGAGAGCACACAGCGAAAGTCTGCCAGAGAGGTGAGAAATAGTTGCTTGGTTGAAATAGCCAAAAAAACTCATAAATGCAATTTAATTTGAGAAAGGCAGACGTGGAATGATTTTCCCATCTGTTCCAGTTGTAAACACACCGGATTTAAAGCAAATTTATGGCTAATGAGCTGTTTAAAGATCTGGGGCGCTCCCAAACACAAGTGCTGTCTGCGCTGAGACACTCAATGGAGATTTAACAACGTTGACCAAACCCAGACAACGTCTCCTTTAAGAAGTCCAATTCCACCTGTTCTATTACTGTACATTCTTGCAATCATTCCAACCTTCCAATAAAGTGTCTCATAATGACGGATTATTCATGCACTAAATATCTAAAATGAGAGGAAAAATAAGGAGGCGTTTACACGCGGAGTCTTGCAATGAAACTGATTGTATCATTCCGGGTTACTAACAGAAAAGGGTCTGCCGTTGGCTCAATTAAGGTTGCGAAATGCATCCAAGTTAATTTGAACAGAAGTCTGGAAGTCTAGCTGTGCACCTGGGATATGTATCCTGCTCTCTGGAACTAATTTCAGACCTCAACGTAAAAACAAAAAAATGTTTTATATATATATATTTGGAATGGAAAAAACACGGTAACAGGAGTCCTACAAGAAAGTCATTCAGTTCATGCTGAGCGCTAACTTTAAACATGAAAGCGACGTCCGCCCTGTTATTAGTAAAAACAAGCGGTAGTTGACGTGATCCAGGCTGGACTGACAGAAATACTACTCTCTTACTGTAGTTCGTTGTGTCCTGTGGCTCTTAACCATGTTTGTCCAAGGGTTTGTGTAAACTGATGTGAAGATATACATGTGGCCGAAGTGATCCTGTAGCATTAGTAGAGAAAAAGGTCATGGGTTCGGTTCCCAGGGATCACACACACTATACAAAATGTATAGTTTGAATACAGTGCAAGTGTGTGCTAAATGCATGAAATGAAACAATCACGCTTTTTACCCTAATATGGTTTTTGTATATCAACATCTTGGAGAGAACAGCGTTGGCATCCAAACTCTCTATTTATTGGTTTTTAACCACTGCTCATGTCATGTGTTTCTTCAATAAAGGCAAGGGCTAAAATAAATTTAATTGATAAATGTGTATAAAAACATGCCATAGAAAACAAAGAGGTGTGATATGGGCAAAGTGCAGCAATTTCATTTTAATTCCATAAAAATTGTGGACCTGGCTGCAAGGAGTTAAGGCCGAGCAAGCGGTAGGCAGTTTTAAAGATAGCAGGATGAAAAGGACACAGGACAGTATGCATACTGTTTCAACCCCAAATAGTTTGTGTTAAAGAGTTTATTTGTCATCGATTAACTGCAGTGGGAGTTCAGAAGCACGTCTGCTTTTAAACACAGAAACAGAAGGAAGAAAAGGAAAAAAGCTGGAGCTGGGAACGTCGCACCACGGCTGACATTGTGCAGGCCCTTTTTTTTTTGCGAAAAACACAAGCCTGTTTTACTGTGGGCAGAGACATGAAAGCCATTTCGTTTGATTTTACAGTCGAATACCTCTGACAACCTCTCCCACCCTTTGCATTTTTAAAAGTTAGCTTTTTTTATTTTTTAATATAAGCGTTCTTTTCCTTTCATAGCACATTCCTGTTGGCTTCTGAGAATAATTATGTGGAATGGTAGACTCGCCCTGTGAAAAAGAAACGGTTTTAACCAGCCCAAGCTGGTTTAAGTTGGTCTTTAACTGGTCTCCTAGCTGGTGGTCTTAGCGAATGTAGCTGGTCAGTAGTACACTCTCAGAAATAACGGTCACTTTTTAAAAAGGTACCATTATGTACTATTTTGTTACAGATATGTACCGTTTAGGTACCAGTATGTAACTTTTAAGGTAAGTTTACTTTTTGAAAAGGTACCGCCCCAGTGACAGGTACCTTCTTGTAAGTGTAGCTTGACCAATTGCTAAAACCAGTAAACCAAGTCTATCCATAATCTTGAAAATTAAGGCGCTACAAAAGGTTCCCTAGGCATAAATCATGAAAGAAACCATTTTTTTTCTTACCTTTTATATCTTCTAAAAGGAATAGTTCTGCCAAAAATGATATTATGATATAATGAAGTCCAAAAAAAGTGCGTCCATCCTTCACAAATTAAATCCAAACGGCTCCAGGATGATAAACAAAGGTCTTCTGAGGGTAATCCGCGCTGTGTTGTTGTTAAAAATATCCATATTTAAAACTTTATTAACGAAATAAAGAGGCGCCGCCATCTTAGACCCCTCTGTATTCAGGAGAGAGTATTAGCGTAGTGTACGCACTTTTCTTAGTGACGTATGACAAATTCGGAGGGCGGGGGCACAGAGCAGCAGCAGAGAACCTCCGTAAGCTGCGTACGCACTCATCTTGAATGCAGACGCGACTAAGATGGCAGCGCTACCGGAAGCTAGTTATTTACGTTTATAAAGTTTTAAATATGGATATTTCTACAACAACACCACGTGGATTACCCTCAGAAGACCTTTGTTTATCATCCTGGAGCCGTTTGGATTTATTTTGTGAAGAATGGACGCACTTTTTTGGACTTGAAGGTCGTGGACCCCGTAACATTACATTTAATCAACTGAAAGATCTAATACATTTTCTAAAATATCCGAAAATGTGTTTGTCTGAAAAACGATGGACATATGCAACTCGGACAGCTTGGGGGTGAGTAAATCATGGGTTTCATATCATTTTTGGCCAAACTATCCTTTTAAGAAGATTTTTCACTACAAAGAACCGTTTGTGAAACAAAAAGGTTCTTGATGCCAAAGGTTCTTTATGGAGGCAGTTCTCCTATGGCATCCTGTAGCATCCTTATATTTAAAGAGCACCTATTGTCCGATTCACGTTTTTACATTTCCTTTGGTGTGCAAGTGTGTATTAGTTAGAGCCCGACCGATATGGATTTATGGGGGCCGATGCCGATATTAACTCGAAAATGTACGATATTAAGTCATACCCCGCCATTGTTTACAAATACGACACTGAGCTCGCCGGCCGCGCGCCACAGGTAACCTCCGCTTTTTCTCCGAGTTTACATGCCGGGTGTAATGCTCTGCAATCGGCTTGGCTGATAGCTTTCTTCTTTAGTGGATTTCTGGCGCTGTTGTCAACTGAGTAGTTGCAGACCTCCCTCTGGTGGGCAAACTATGCAACACTCATAACATGAGTGAAGCATGAGAGACTGTTTCTCATGTTTCATCGGCCGTTATAAATGCCAATGCCGATATAAATGCAATTAGCTCATATCGGGCTCTAGTATTAGTACATGTTAACGATATGCAAAAGTTACAAACCCCTAAGTAAACGATGACGTGAGTTACCATCTCCAACGTAAATCTCTTTTCTTGGACTACAACAAACTCACAGATTGTAGGCAACAGTTTACTTCCTGGGATTGGTGATGTAGACAAGACCGACATTATCATAATTACTCCCACTTCGGACTCACAGCCTGTAAGTTAATCCTGTTAGCATTACATTGTGACTGAATCTTTCAAACATGGTAAGGAGCGTCAGGTTTCCGGCTGACATCATTCACACCAATCACAACGTACAGATAAGCTGGCCAATCAGGGACACAGAGCTTTTCAAATCTGTGAATTTCAGGAAGAGAGTGAAATCTGGAGCTACAAAAATGTACGCTATGTCGAAAATAATGTGTTTTTTTAACCATTAACCAAGCAGACACATTGTATTAAACCAAATACACAAAATAATGTTGTTTTTAGCAATGAAATAGGTGCTCTTTACGAGTGCTGAGTGAGAGATCACCTAATAGACTTACAGCATTAACCTCTAAAATAAATTCCCTTAGCTATGTAGACTTGCTGAATTATAGTTTACATACCATAATGGCAGAAAATGAATACATTACATATGTGGCCTTACATATACTCTATTCTCTGGAAACACTTCTGAGAATCTAGTGAGTTTTACGACTCGGTGTCGGTCAAAAGAATGTGACCTGTAACATCTTGAGCGTCGGAGACGATTTCATTGTTTGAATGTTATCAGGCCTGGCCTAGATGCATAAAGCCTCTGTCAGCCTAGATGAGTTTCAGACCATCACGATGTCGCACCACCCACTGGACACATTTGTTCACATAAGCCGACCTGGGAAATAATACCCATTACAAAGCACTTGCAAAGGTCAGCAGGTCAACTAGCACGGCGAGCCTTTTCTTCTAATGAACACTAAGATGATACCTCAGCTCGAGTATAAAGGCTGACCACACGCAAGCTTGCATGCATAAATCCAGAATTTTTTCATCTTTTAAAGAATAATAATTTCGACCTCCTATATCAAAGATGTAATGCATTACAAAAATGTGCAAGTCTGCTGCTTTTCTCTGACACTAATGGTTTAATGACACCCACCCTCAGCACTTGTGGTGGCAGCCCCTGTTTTATACCAAGTAACAGCTCCATTTGGTTTTCACTTCATCCCATGCAGGAGGCTTAATATAATGAGGCCATAAATGAGCCAGTGTTGCTCAACGCAGACACCGCACACCCTGTTAAAATCACATCAAGCTTTACAGTGTGTCAAAAGCAGCTCTGTCTCATGTACTGTAGCCCTTTAAATATCTCCCTTTGCTCTCGTCTACTCTCACTTTTGTCTGGCAAAAAAATCTATTTTTGCATAGAAACTATTGATAAGCCAAAAGATAAAATGTCTGAGACACGTTTCCACCCAAATAAAGACTCCGTCCAAAGTGATCTCTCAGGGGAGAGATCACGAAGACTGTTGTGCAATATCGGGTGGAGGCGGGCCGCCCTAAAATGTGCAGGCCCTCTCACTATTTATAAGATTTTGATTATAAGTATATGAAATACAATTTAGGACACCACTATTTATACATTTAGCCTTAGATGTTTCATTGGTCTTTTATGGTTCATAATTGCCTCCCCAACAGTCTAAGCTGGTGCTCAGCTGGTTTGGTGTCCAAAAACCCTTCCGAAACCAGCCATCAAACAACCTAGAGACCAGAAACCAGCTAAGTGTGATCTATGTTGTTTTTCAGTAAGGAGAGTTTGTTAAATATGCTAAATGTTGCTTTTGTCCTGCATTACATTTCTTAAAGTCTGTTGTGTTAATTCATTAAGGTGTGAAATGACCTATGGTCTCTCCTGCAGCTCTCTGTTTTGGAAGCCGAGAGACGGACCACATGTGTGCTGGGAAAGAAAGTGAAAGAGACGCGAATGAGAAGCAGGCGAGAAGGGGTCAGTTCTGCTAGAACAATTATCTTGTTCTCAAAACCTACTATTTAATGGAAATGTTTAAACCGGCCAAACTACACGACAGCACCTTGGTATGAGCTCTGGTACAGATCTTCTCTCGCTCACATCCTCTCACTTTCTCATTTGATTGGACACTTTAATCAAAAGGTTGTTTTGTAAGAAGTGGCCATTAGTTTTAGATGTGCAACAAAGGAGAAACTCCATTAAAATTCCTTTCACGCATTCCTTCTTTTTCTCTCTCGTTTTATTCGGCCCATTTTCCCTATCTGTGGACCAACACTGAGGTCACCTTCAAGCTCACCCTAACAGTAGGAGCCTATAGAGACGAATACAGCTGGGAATTCAGTTGCCGACTTCATATTGAGTCTTTTACTTTGATCCGTGAACCGTAAACAGATGTTATGTGTTGTAGTAGTGATGTTATTATACAAGCCACACTGTATAGTCGTTTGTTTTTCTGGGTCACTTTTGCATTGAGATTGAACTTTTTAGATTCAGGGCTTGTGATATTGAATGCAGAACACTGTGCTGCTGGGTTCTCTGGCATTGAACCCATATTGAACAGTGGCACATTCCTTTAAAAGACACTGCTGGGTTATATTAAATAGACAACCCTTTGTTTACCAATGGAGCAGAACAACTATAGAAAAGTCCTTGATGTGGAATAAAACAGGGAGGTTGGGAGGACAGCACATAATCTTAAAAATCTCAGTGATATTTTGAGATCTTTGTTCATCACTTACTACTATACAAATACAATTTTTTTTTAATGCATGGAATTCATGCATGATGTGCATATTAGCAGCATACATGTACCTTATAGTATTTATACAGCAAAAGCAAACATTTAAAGGGGAGATTTCAAATAAATAACTTTTTTAAGATGTCAAATAAATCTTTGGTGTCCTCAGAGTACATATGTGAAGTTTTAGCTCAAAATATAATATAAATAATTTATTATAATATGTAAAAATTGCCACTTTGTAGGTGTGTGCAAAAAAGTGCTGTTTTGGTGCCATGGTTGGGTAGTGCAGATTAAGGGGCGGTATTATCCCCTTGTGACATCACAAGGGGAGCCAAATTTCAATGACCTATTTTTTTCACATGCTTGCAGAGAATGGTTACTGGGTTGATCTTTTCAGATTTTCTAAGTTGATAGAAGCACTGGGGACACAATTATAGCACTTAAACATAGAAAAAGTCAGTCAGTTCCTTTTAAGAAAAACATCTGACAAAAAGACACTGGAAAAAAGACAAAATATGAATTTAATAATATCAAACACTAGTTGCTTAAATATGATATTAAAAACAGATGAAAAGTAAAATTACTCCTGCAAAAATGCTGGGCTGTTTTACAAAAAAGGTACAAAAGTTTTCACTGGGGCGTTACTTTTTCAAAAAGTACACTTTTGTACCTAAAAAAATGTACACATTGGTACCTCTAAGGTACATACCTGTACTGGTACCAGAGGTCTTTTTGGTTAAAAAAAAAATGACCCGGGAATGACCCAATTCACTTTCTAACTGAACCCAACATGCATGAATAATTGTTTTTTAAAGAAAGACCCCACCAAGACAAAGCCCCAAAAAATTAGACCCGAGTTCGACCGACCTAGTGGCAATTGTGCTAAAATGTGCATTCAATAAAACGGGTCTGCCTCAAGAAAATTCCTACTGCCAGCCACACAATGTCGCACACGCTCTTGGCAAACAGAAGAGGCGTTGGAAAAAGACTCGATGCACACGCGCAAGATATTTCGGGTTTTTATGGGTCCGTTTCGGCAAAAATACATTCATTTTAAATTACATAATGCTAATATTATATCCAACCGTGTCCTTGGCACACATGAAACTTTTATACCCAAATCCGCTTGGGACTTGGGACGGACCTCGGGTTTTCGGATCTATGTGGACCCGTGAAGACCTTTAACTGGTACCTTAAAGGTACATATCTGTACCTAAATGGTACATATTAAGACCTTTTTACAAGGTACTGTCCCAGTGACAAAAAGGTACAACTTTTTTAAGGTTTTTTCTCAAAAGTGCATGGTGGGTAAAATATAAACAGACCCAACTTTAAATGAACCGCAATGAAAATTAATTTTACAGTGTCCTAATTCTCCAAAAGTATCCATAAAATAGGGGTCACTGAAGATACAGCTAGTTAGCTAGCCTGTTAACCATAGATCATTTTTTGCTGTCGAATAGTTAACTACCAAGAACTGAAAGAGCAAAAAAGCGAGGAGCACATCTGTGTGCATGAATTAAAATCCCAAAGAGTGCTCAGAATTCAAATGGATTTTAATAAATGAAAACACAGCATCAGATGAGAATGCATTGCTCCATTGGGTTTAAGGATGATTCATTGGCTAAAGTCAACTGCCCAGCCAGCAAATGAGCTCTTCGTGACACGGTAATAAGTAAAGTACATGCAAATTACCCAAACAACTTTCTCTCTAATCATTCACGAGCACTTTGCTATTTAGTATGGTTTGGAAAAGAATGTGTTTACTTAGGTTTAGAGAAAGGGGGCTAAAATCAATCCACTTCAGCAACACACGTCGCCAAGGTTTAGCCAGAGAGGGAAAAGCTACTGGCATTGAATATGGCATAATCTGATTTTGCACACGAAAGCGAAACAAATAAACGAAATGAAATAGCATCTGACAAATGACCAGTTTTAATACAAACCCCACATTGATTTTAAATGAGAATAATGGCAGAGTTGTACTTTACAAAGACTTCCACTTTAATGGCATATGGGTAAAAAGGTTGTCGGTGGACTAATAAATTATAAATCTAAATGTCAGGACTGCACATAACCATGTAATATTCCTCTTCCTGTTTTAACAATCTGCGGCCTGAAGATAAAAATATCACATTTAATAACACCAACCCCTCAAGCTCACGAAGGTCTTGAACCTAAATTTCTCCAATTATATTGAGTATGATGGTTATAAACAGTTTTTAGTGACTGCAATGTTCTGTCTTTTAAGCAATGCCAATAGTCAAGACATGTTCAAGGCATTCCAGTTCTCTCCATGCAACCACTATTTTGTGGCTTCTGTGGGGTGGCAAAGGAATGCTCTTTTAATCCTTGTTGGACTCATGCCCCTTTTCTGGACAAGACAAGGGCTCTTTGGTCCTCTTGTCTGGCATTGTAGATCTTTGCAGACCGGGCATGCATCCACAGACACCCTGGAGCTCGACAAACTTACTATTACTAAGGAGTCTGGACGGTTAGACATAATATGTCAAAATAAATCAGGCCGCTGTGTGTGTGCTAATCCAAGGAGCAAATAGATGTCAGTGTGACACCTCGCTAAAGCAATGCCTATTACATGGCATACAAAACTTTCAATCTTGTGTCTGAAAAGACTTGCACATGACTGGTTGGTCCACATTGGACAATGTACCAAGCTATTCATCAGAAAGCTGATTGAAGTAAGCAAAGTAATTAAAAAACCCAGCATAAACCAGTGAATAAATGTATGCTAGTGTAAACTCAAAAATATGTAATGTTAAAATGCTATAATGGAAAATAAGTTACCTGCTAATGTACAAACAATAAAAATGTGATCAAATATAAATACAGTATCAAGTAGGCTGATATGTATGGCGTGCAGAGGTAATGGAGCAGAAAATTGTTTCTGTCTTTTTAAGGAATGGGAATATAATGCAAAAATAATGCATTGGAATGCTCAGTCATACAGTATATATTGTTGCTGGGTTTGGATAGGATTTGAGGCCATGAATCAAACCAATGAACTTCACATGAAAAACGTCCAGACAAAAACCTCTATATGGTCTTACTGTCTCTACAAGTAAAATTATAGAAAAAAGGAAGAGAGGAAAAGATGTTTCTTATGTAAGAATATTAGTGGTCCCTGATGATAAAGCAATAAAGATTGTAGTTTTAAGAACCGGGAAGCATGAACTTTTCACACCGTCCTACGCAGACAAAATCTCTAAATCTAGACGACATCCAACGCCTTCGCAAAAGCCCGACAGGAATTAGACACAAAGGACAGACGAGAAAACAAACACAGTCTCCTACTTTTGCTTTGCTTTTCCAAATACTTTCTGTGCCGGGTGCCATTGGCCGAATCGCGGGCTGCCTAATAAGGAGACTGTGGTTTCTGATGGAATGACTTAACCAGTGCTTAAAATGCTATTTTAATGATTTGTGTGCGAGTCAGTAATGAGAGAGAGAGAAAGAGAGAGACAGAGAGAGAGAGAATCGTATCCTGGACTGATTGTCTATGTGCACCATGGTCAAAAATCTACAAAATTATTACCATGCTGAAAGCCAATATCACTTTCATCTCTAATATATGGCCCCAAAAATGAATTTGATTTAATTTTATTGGACAAAAAGTGAAATAAACACATTTGTCAAGGATGACACAATAAGGTTAAAAGAAAAAAAAAAAGATGTTCATTGTTGGCCTTTTGCACCATATAAAGGTTTTTGACAAACACCAAATCCATCTGTTTAAATTACAAATAATGACTTATCATCAATAAAAGTTGTCTTTCAAAATGCAACAGCTTTTAACAAAATCACATTTTTATTTTTATTACAATGCTAATTGAAGTGAATTTGCCTGTGCCTTGTTTGTCTCTGCGACTGTATTTATGTGTGTAATTTGTGGGTGGATGACTTGCATTCCAATATTTTACAAAAACACATGGCTTTGTTTGGGTTACTGAACCCATGAGAGACCTCTATTAGAAGAACATGTTAATAAATTATTCATCGATAGGGCCCTGAGACAACACAAGACTGTCATTAAATCTGCAGAATAACATTCACAGTCCACTTGAATGCCACTTTCCAGCAGCAGTATTTCAAATGAAGAACAGCAGAAGTTCTGTTATGTCTGATGGGAACCAAAACAGTGAGCCGATTCCTACTCCAATACTTTTTCAATGAATAATCCGAATGTGTCTTTGGAAAGGAAGAGTGGAAGTCAATTCCAGGAAGAGTATTTTTGTCAGATGAGCTTCATGTCTGCAGTCATATTCACCATGGATTATAATGAAACACAGCTGCAAGATGGTCAGACGTAGGTGGACACCAAACATCTCACCCATAAATGCTTGTTGGACATTTCATTTTCAAACCATGGGTCATTGACTTCCCTTTGCTGCCTTACAGCTTAGACTTTGCAGGGCTTTTTACAGTATCAATGAGGTCAGGCACTGATGTTGGCTGGCGCGGCCTGGCCCACAGTCAGCATTTCTATTCCAATAGCCTTCCAGCTAGCGTGATTAAAACTCTTCAGATGATCCAGAATGCAGGAGAACAAAGGGTCCACACCACTTAGTCTCCAATCCACTGGCTCCCTGTACCATCTGTGCATTTGGCAGACACTTTATTCCAAAGTGCATTACAACTGTATACATTTATTCAGTGTGTGTGCGTTTGCTGGAGACCGTTTGCACTGCTACCACAATGCCCTAACTCAGCCACAGGAACACTTTTATTATATGGAACTATAGGAACTGTATGTCATCCGTCAAGGCTAAATGTTAAAAACGTTGTGTTTTAGACGCATCTGGGTACCATACATATCAAATAGAGAGTTTTGCAATAAAGCTTTGGCTTGGTGTGACCAATGCAAGCATTTGCAAACAGAAATGTTCCTAATTCAATTATAGTTAATCCCACACAGCGATTGGCTGCCAAGTTTGTTGCCCAAGCATGTGGTTGTACGTCTGACATTCTAAATAATCCCGCAAGGCATAATGGGATGCCGGAGGTGTGTTCGGTTGCATAAGAAATGCCACATAGTGCCCTCTTATTCAGTCTCAGCCGAATGTAAACGGATTAGCAGTTGCTACTTGTACTAAGACCCGTGTCCATCCCATTCGTTTTATTAGGCTGCTAATGGATCTAGATTTAACTATTAGGTAAATTCCGAAGGGTTTTATTACCAGTCCATGTATTATTTTTACGGCACAAAGGGAGACTCTTCAACACCAATGAGTCTTTGCAGTTAGGGAGCACATTAATAGAAAGTCTGATTCAACTTTTGCCTTCAAACAAAGTTAATAGTTCAATTCTTTATAGCTATGCCAAGAATACAAATGCATGACCAGGATACTGTGACTATGTCATCTTCAAAAAGGTTAGTATTCAAGTGAGAGGATTTGATTGTAAGCACCTACTTTGGAAGAACAGTGTAGGATAATGAGAACAACTTGGTCTTTGTCTTTTCGTTGGTTTGTATTACTGGCTGCTTTGAACTGAAGATGATCTTCAACCGAACAGGGTTATGATGATGACAGGATTAGCTACCCAACCTTATTGCCAGGTAAAAAAACACCCAGTAGACATCATCGGCCCTCCTGTGCAGTCAGCTAGACATAAAACCTGAAGTTTGTGTTACCAAAGAGGCTGTTTACAACTGGTATGAAGATGCGTTTTGGTCGATCGGATCAAAAGTGGACAACGCTAAAGACAGGTGTAAACCGAGGGGCAACCTTCCAATCTCTCTGATGAAGCCAATACGGAAATGACTTAAACTGCAATTCATCGACTTGTCGCTAGAGGCTGGCTCCAAAAGGGAGTCCAAATACCCAACTTTACATTTCAATGTTTACAGCCTAGCTAATTTTGCCCTTCATGACAACTGTGGGGGGGGTAAATTTTTTGGTAACGCATCCGTTTAAATGTTAATAAAGGCAGGGTGCATGATCTCTGAAAGACAATGTTGAAATTTGAAATCATCTAAACAAACACGAACCTACTTCAACAGAATCTGGACCTTTTCCAGGCAACGATGTTGTTACTCGGCCCGACTCCCTTTTTTTAAAAGTGTTTTTCAAAAAAGTCATGCTCTCCGGCTTTAAGCTTTAAAGTTCTGCATAATTAAGGGCGTGGCCACTTGAGTGACAGGTGAACTGCCACTGCTGTCATTAGAATCCAGCTAGGCGGGCATGGTTTCAGCAACCAGCCACTTCAGCTTCACCCACGTCCTGCCTCTTTACCCATTTTCGGTTATCCGCGAGTGATGCGCAGTGACACACGGCCAAGATGGCGAAGGCCGGCACTGCCTACTTTAAGCTTCAAAAGAGCTCTTCACAAACCTATGGGTGACGTCACGGACACTACGTCCATATGGGGTAAACGGGGTGTGAAACGTTTTGAGCTCAACCACTTTCGACCACATTTGAAGTGATAGCTTTTATGGTGTACAATGTGTTCGACCAGGTATAAACAGCCCCATAGATGTGTTAGTTTGAACCTGCTTGATCACATTATTTTTGTTCCCCAGCTGCAAAACAAAGCTTGGTAAATGTATATAATACAAAAATAGGTTTTCTTTCCACTAAGTAGAGAATGCATTCAGACATATTCAAGCATGCAGAATGGGGAAACCCTTGGCACCAGAAGTTAAGGGAATAAGCCAAGGACGACCTTCATCTTAGCAGCTTCTCCAGAAATACAGTATGGCTCAGATGGGAAAGTTCTGAAGAGACCCTTATGTTGTAATTATTTAAAACTGGCAGCCTGAAACTTTTCACAAACTCTGGCAATGAAACCCAATGGATGTAACCCATAATCACGCAAACTTCTCTATTTAGTGTGAATCAGGCTTTGATCACACGAGAGTTTCCAGGCAAGATGTGAATATAGCATGTGAACGAGAATGGGGTGTCCCATAGAGAAACAAACTGAAATCCTTTCCTTTCTACTTTTCAGCAGCTTGGTCCAGAGTAACATGAGAAACGGCATAGTTTTTACACGGAGGAAAGAGAGGCGGCCTTGGAGATTTAAACAAATAGCGCACAGACCTTGATTGCACGACTGGTGCACGGGACATTTAGAGATGAGACAAACAAATCGTAGGAAACTGCGTTTGCAGGTGGGATAGCCTTTTTAATCAAGCAAAATTCTCCAGCTAGAGGCAAAACAAGCGAGACTGTATGCTCCTGCTGGAGCACTTCGTGCAGATCAAAGCATTCATCGCTGCTTCAGCTATATTAATGCGCAGGCAGAAAGCCACTTCATGATGAATATCACAGTGTACCATAACACATGGGAAAGCTCTTTATATTTAACAAAAAAGAGAGAAAGAAATATCTGTTTTTTTTAACACATTGACCATAGGGCAGGAAGCTGCGGTGTTCTGGTCTTGGATCATGTAAGACAGTGTCACTTACTGGCACATCAGAATTCATAAATAATCTGGTTTGCATTAGTGCAGTGGCAAAATGCTGCTAAAAAATGAAGAACAAGGAGAAGGGCTGTGTTGTAAGGCACTTTTAAACTCGATGCATTTAAGGTATACATCTGTGTTCCTTTGGATTCGAACCCATGATCTTTGAGCTGGTAATTGAATGGCACAAATGCAACAAATGGTAATGATGAAACAGCATAGGAATGCCACCGTACGAGTTAAAGTAAGTTTGGGAAAGTTTTAGGGCAAGATGTCGAAGTAACATTGCGATCAACTTATTTCACGTCGGCATGTTCCATCATTTTTGCCAATTCAAAAAGTGGTAACACATGCAAAAGGTCATTCTGCCAGCATCGGGAGCCAGTACTCCATGCTAACATGAATCCTCATCTTAGCTGTGGTTAAAGAGGAACACAAACGATCTGTTGTGTTTGGGAGCTGGATGCTGAACGGACCATTTGTGAGCTCTCATCTTTGGCCAGCTTGACAGGCTCCTCCTTCATTCTGTCAAACCAAACTGCCTGGAGATGGGAAGGTTTACTGGGCACGGCGTTAAAGAGTTTGTGGGGTAGAGAGAAGGGGGGATTCAAATGATGATTGTCAGCATTTTGGACAGTTATGAAAGTAGAACTTGCAGAACAGGATGCGATAGGATAACATGGAGTGACACTTTAGAGGAACCGAGCGATGACTCCAAACCTAAACTGTAAGTCTGTAATGAGTGAGTCCAACTGGGATTGCTAAAAACTTTTATGCTAGCAGCAGAGTGCAAATCAACTTCATAGCAACATATGTCAGACTAATCCTAAAAATACAGCCACCTATACCTTACTTATAGTATAAAAGCAGCATGTAAGCAACACCACGGTCATGGGTTTGATTGCCATGAATGCACTGTAAGTTGGTTAGGATAAAAGCATCTGCTAAATAAATATAAATGTAGTGTCTTTGCTCATTGCACAACAATGCAGACAGATTTCTAAGATTTCTAAGAAATGACTTAGTAGGTAAGAATGTGATAAACATTGACAATGTTTCCTCTGCTGTAACGCATGAGCTGCTTTTCATTCCAGACAGACGGCCTGCTGGGCCAACAAAGTCAAAGTTATAAAACAAATTTATTTGTGAAACATGCAATGTAGACGTATCTCCGAAAAACACCAGAGGCTTGGGACAATATATCTGGGGCTTAAGCCTCCACCTCCCTCCCTCCTCACAACACATCTTCTGATGTTCTGATCAACAACAGAGAGTCTGAAGAGCAAAAATAACTTTCTATCCTAAATCCTATGACTGTTTCTGCACTGTAATATATAACCCCAACAGATGCACGAAACATCTGCATGTGGAGGCAGAGAGGAGATAGGTATGAATGTCTGGAGCAAATGTACTGAAGAAGTCCAGAGCAACAACTGAGCTCTTGTCAGTGGTGCTCCTTATCCCCCAAAGAAGCTGAATGAAAACCTGGGAATGTGTGTGAAGAAATGTTATATAAGACTTAAGCTGGAGGAAAAAAACTAAAGTCTTACTATTATCTCTGTTGCTGAATATACTGTAAGAAAAAAGGCACAAAAGCTGTCACTGGGATGGTAGCACACCCCTTTAAAGGATAGTTTACAATTTGCTGTTTATTTACTCCCTCGGGTCAATATCCATCCCATATGTTGGTGACAATCCCCACAACTCCTGGTGACATACTGACTTCTTGTGAAGTCATTTGGGCGTTTTTTTGCCAAAATTGAAAGTTATTAATGTAGAGCCTTTGCTAAACATAAGCATGTTCTTGCACCAGCCTCTCAGTGCCACCTATAGACGGTTTCAACAGTTACAACATAAACAAGCGGCTTTCGTGGTCAACACGTAACTTCCGGTAAATTTAGCTAAGAATAAATAACAACAAAGTACTTTAAACGTAGTTTATTTATATAATAAGCAAAGTAAACAACATGTAGATTACCTAGGAAACCAAAACATTTGTTATTTTCGACGAGGTATTTGATCAAGAGTTCAGTTTAGCAACTAGTCAGACCATTAATCAAACAGAAACCAGAAGTAAATTTTGGACCAGACACGTATCGCATCACCGCACGTGCGTCTAATGAAACCATCTACAGAATGGGAGGGTAACGCGCACTTCCTGTATATCCTTTCTGTGTATTTACTGTATATCTTAGAAGTGCACTTTTGGGTGAACTTTCGCTTTAACTCTTTTCCCACCATTGACAAGTTTTCACGAGATTAAGAGAAAAAGCTTCCCTGCTAGTGACAAGCTTTTGCGGCAATCTATATTTCTGCTTTATCCACTAGGCGGCACTCTTACCCAACTTATAAAACACTTAGTATCCACTGATTCAAAACAGTAAAAACCCTGATCTCTAACAAAAATCCTTTTCAAAATGCAATTAAATCACTATACTTTTTTCTCAAAATTTGGTATAAACTACCCATATTTGAAAGGTAAAAAAGAGAACAAATTAAGAAACACTCTAAAAATGGCTATGGGTTATTTTTGACCCATAATGGGTTAATATTGGACAGAACACTGCTGGGTTAAAATTGACCCAGCCATTTTTAGAGTGTAGGATAAAATGTTATTTTTTTATCTCTTTTGTTTGTTTTTATATTTGATATATTGTATGTTTATATAGATTAAAGAAGATTTTAAGTCTATAAAAAGTTTAAAGAAGAATTTTCTGGCTGGCAACTTAAAGGGACTGTAATCAAAATCAATGTCTTTATTCATAAATATGTCCTCATTTGTGTCAAATAGGGATGCACCGAATCCAGATTTTTTGGGTTCGGCCGAATACCGAATCCACCGTTTAAGATTCGGAATCCGAAACCGAATACCGAATCCTACTCGCATCCTTATTTCATTACAGGGCTCGCTAAATTTCAAAATCCCTGGTAGCCCTTCGGGCAGGAACTCTTCAGTTTTTGGTAGCCCAAAATTTTGCCAATACAAAGCCAATAGGGCCTCTAACCACAATGTATAATCTGCTATTCTTGTTATTGTTTTGATGCTGTTGGTTTTTTAACAAACAAAAAAAACTAGATTTCCATGTAAACCAACTGTTCCTGCTCATCCCCACACCAGATATACCCACCATTTAAAAGTGGTTCAGTGGGTCACAAAACTCACAGTTTGGATCATCCAGTTAGAGATTGGATCATTTTTTCGATCAGAAACACAGGGGCTACTGTCGCTTTAAGAGTGATTCTGCACACAGAGTCACTCTCTTCACTGCCCGTACAATATATAACACTTTAAAGCTTGCTGCGAGAGATTTAATTTTCTTACGTGAGGATAGTAATGACTGACAGGACGAAGTTGGAGGATTTGCACAAAAATCCATGACAAATCATTACGGATTGCTTCCTGTACTGCGGCTTCGCCCGATCGCGAAAGTGAAAGTAAAACTCGAGCGCGCGCTCAAACGCAATTTAAATACCCAATGCCTGAATTTCATGCACCACAATTACCCATCCAAATCTGTGAGAGGATACATAAGCATTTAAATATATTTTT
Source organism: Paramisgurnus dabryanus (assembly GCF_030506205.2). Classification (NCBI taxonomy): domain Eukaryota; kingdom Metazoa; phylum Chordata; class Actinopteri; order Cypriniformes; family Cobitidae; genus Paramisgurnus; species Paramisgurnus dabryanus. The sequence continues at coordinate 20,198,961 of NC_133355.1, read as the reverse complement.
TCCTCCCTATAAGTCAAGATAGCTTGACGGGCAGGGCAGGGATGCATTTTGATAGCCCGACTGCAAAGCACAATGAAAGCAGTGCGGTGCGATGCGTAAGTTTTTCCAGGTGGGTCCAAGAAATGTGAAACGGCTCACCGGAAAAAAAAACACTTATCTCTACGTCAGCACCTGATGTGTGTAATCAACGTCCGTGTGACGTCGACCAGCGTAGCGCAAGCTTAGGGTTCGGTGAAAAAAAAAACTAAGATTCGGCCAAACCCGAACCCCGTCAAAAAGCCAAGTATTCGGCCGAATCCGAATCCTGGATTCGGTGCATCCCTAGTGTCAAATGACCTCTGCCAATGATCTGACTTTTCTTTGTAAGCTTAGAATTTCTTCTCTTTACTTACATTGAACGGGTAAGTCCAAGGAAACTTCCATGTCGTTTCGCCGTATTGATAAACTATAATAGCAGAGAGGGACAAAAAGCACTAGCCTACCAATGTGTTTCCACAACGGTTTTCATTCAGAACACGTGAACCAGCTGAAACAGACAAGGAGATCAGTGAGTTCATACTGGCTACCATAGTTGCAACACGCATTTGGAAAAGCGAGGCGCTAGAGAGCACTATTCGTTTTAATGCAAAATACAATTTCACCACTAGATGGGGGTAAATCCTACTTAGTGTCACTTTAAAAAAAGAACACTAGCGGGGAAAGAGTTCAAATTCACATTTGGGTAAACTATCCCTTTAAAATGTCCTTACATGTACAATTTAGGTACAGCTATGTGTATTTGAGGTACCAATATATACATTTGAGGTACTAATATGCACCCTTTATGTACAAGGCTACTGTCCCACCAACAGCTTTTGTACCATTTTTTACAGAAAGTAACCACCATCAATTCATCTTTAATGTAAGTAAATTATACATGTATAGTTTTATGTTACAGATTAAATTGTCACTGCGCTGCTTCTCTTCTGCAGTCTTATATCTAGATGCTGAACTAGAGAATAATAAAACATGAGGTCAGATTTAAAAAAAAGAATAAATAAAAAATATGTTCCTCTAAACCAAATGCACATTACATTTCGACTGGGAACTGATGTTCAGGTAAAGCTAAACTAAACAAGACTGTAAGTGGCTCCATCTGGAGTTCAGCTCTTTTTAGAAACTCAGTGTTTTGCACAGTTTCCTTGGAAAAGCAGTGCAAGATTTGAAAACATCTTGCACGCAAATAAAGATTTTTTTTATGCCAAACACAAAGCAGAGCTTTTAGAGTCAAACCCCCCAAAAACTCAAATTCTTCAAAGGAATGCAAAATTTAACTAAAACATTGCTTGTTCTGATTCAACAATAAAGTGTTTTTGTGTTGTTGAGTGTTACATTTGCAATCTATTATTGCGTTAAGTATTCTGTTAACTTTTTGGAAACCTTCCTTTCTGTGTTTTCTTCATACCTACTTTAGCACAAATAATATTTTGAGTCACAGAATTTGACCCAAGGCGTTCTTGTTTTCACTGTGCCAAATCATGCATTGCTGTTATATCACAGACATCAGCCAGATCAAATATACTGTAGTAAAGAGTAATGATTCATTTGATAGAAAACAAATGAGGTCTCCATAATATTTAAGTTGTTTCTCCTATAAAGTCACTAGATTGCTTACAATAAATCTTCGGCTTCTCTGATGTTTCAGTAATCTCATGCATGTCTTCTAGAGTTTTAAATAAAGACATATCAATAAAGTATATAATCTCATACACTATTCTCACAACATATGTTTGCTGGTTTTAATATGATCTCAAATGCTTTTTATAAACCAAATTATACGAGTGATGCAATTCACATTACTTTTATAGGTCTGTACTCATTTCCGTTTATTTCCTAAGCAATTTTAAAAGAAGGAGAGATGTTAAAACATCACTACTAAGGGCTTCCTTAGAAAATTCAAACATTTACACTCATTTTCATCCAAACACATCTGTGTTCAAACTATATAATGCCAACCAAAGGTTGTTTTAATTCCCTCAGGTAAAAAGTACACGCTTACAGGTCTGTGCAGTCTCTCCCTGGAAGCGTGTTACTGATAAGAGCCTTTAGATTGTGACTGTGTAGCCGTTTGCTCGGGCCCAGAAATCACAGAGAAGTTGCTGAAAGAGCCGATACTGTGCAAAAGGAAAAATAATAACAGCCGCTTGCCAAACTTCCCTATTTCCCTCAGCTGCCAACGGAACGGAAAAACTCCTCGACGTCCAGTGCATTTTGGAGAGCCAGAGCAAAGCAAATGAGGGAATGCGGCGCAGAGGACACCACGAAAACGAAAGACTTGGAAGACAAGACAGATTGATAAAAAGACAGATAGGTGCTTCATTGAACCCCGAGGGGAAACGGCAAGATTAGTGGGAAACCAAAGTATGGGAGTGAAAGATGATGCCTGTGTATTTTCCTTTCATTGCTTCTGGAAGCTTCTTGTCACAAACAGACAACAAAGTTACCAAAGATTTACTGTATGACGTTAAAAAGTTAAAGCCCAGATCTGTCCTGCATTCATCAGATCTACAGCAAAGCTATTTATTTCCGCAAGCTATTATCCAAACGGACGCATTTGTTAAAGGACGCATCCAACACCTTTCCACCCAAACTATCAAGTTCGGCTAATAAGATCTATAATGTATAATAAATATCTTGGCCTACATACAGTAGATGTGTTGGCACCTCTTTTCCTTTCCAGACCAATTCAACAACAATCTGCTGAAGAGAAGGCTTACGTAACAACAGGATGTTTGACTGAGCCATTGTCTGGATTATTTCTTGGCATTTTAGCTGAACCTCTGATACGTCCACACACAAACACGCACACACCCACATCTAATCTGCAGCACGGACTAAGTACAGCGCTGATTGCAGAAGAAAGTCTCTGCCAAAGTGGGTTTCCGACAGCTTTTAGTGGATTATTCCTCATTGGCTGTTTTACCTTAAGTGAAGAATGGGCGGAACTAACAATAATTGAACCTGCGCTCCATACCAAACTTTAAAGCACACACTTCTTTTAAAGCAATGCACTTCTTTCTTTGTAGCATTGTAGGTCTGGGCTGTTTTTCCTCTCGCTTGGTGAGCGAAAAACATCTAGAAACAAATGGCAATGGTGAGAGATGGGGGCGTGCGTTCCTGGAAGGTAACACAGTCAGGCATTTGCTTTTCCTGGAGAATGAGAGGTATTCTCCTTCATTTCCTGTTTAAAGCCAGCACCAAATAAAAGAGGTATGAATGTTAGCACACGGCTAATGACGGGAACCTTTCTACCGGCACAGATGGGTTCAAAATAACATTTACATTTAAACGTCTGGCAGATGCTTTTGTTATTCGGTGCATACAGAGTATAGCATGTGTGAGTTTAAACCTGTGACCTTGATGCTAGTTGAGCTGCAGGAATTATTTTGAACAATGGTGAATGAAATGAGAACAAATTCAATTACAGGCAATTGTGACCCTTTCTGCAATATTTACATAAAAAGAGAAGAGGTCTTTGTCAGGTAAATATTTCTCTCTCACACGCATTGCCACTGGCGCAGGTTGAGAGCCTTTGTGTGTTTCCATGTTCACGGTTTCTCATTGCAAAGTCAAAATCAGCAACTGTGCCCTCTAGTGGCACTACGTTGATATACCTGTGTGAAGAAGGATGACTGGAAAAATGTTTGTTTGCATGCATGACACTTTATATGCAAGCAAACATTTACGTCTATATAACTAAAAAGAAACTTCTTTAATAATGCAGTTATTTTAATAATAAAAAATGCAAATCAGGGCATCAATTATGAATTCGTTTTGCCATACTTTTGGAAAAATTCTGTACAATTTAATGTAAAAAAATCTACAGACAGAGAGGTTGTAACCATGGGAACAATTTGTCAGCACTTTGGTTTTTAAGTGCTTAACAAAAGAGTCAATTTTTTTTTTTTTTTTTTATACAAAAAAAGTATAAAAATAAAACACACACGCACATGTAGAAAGGTTACAAATACAAGACATCACCTTCTTTTAAACCCAAAGTAAAAGTTCAAATCCATTGGTGTGTCCAACATTTACCATATGCTTTTCAGTGTGCAATTGGCCAGGTCGAGTCTCCCAACTGAATGAGCATGTGTAATGGATTTAGTATTATTCCTCTCTGCTGACTGGTAAAAAATAACTCAAACGGGAATTGAATCAGCACTAAGCCATTATAAGCTGAATAAAAAGAGACATCCGTAATGGTTCGGACAAAACCTTAGCATTTCATTTCTTTTAAACAACTTCTGTAGGGCACACTTTAATGCAAAAGTACAATTACAATTACAACTAAAGACATCTAAGGTGTAATAAAATATGCTTTTTCTGAATTGACAGTAATGAGTTACAAAATAAATTCAGTGCCTGGAAGTAACAAGGCAGGTGGTTGGATAGAGACAAAAGTTTTAGCAAAGCTAGAGAGTGGCTTATATGAATGGTGCATATAAAAGCCTCTGTCAGGTTGGTTGGACTTGTGTAATGTAATAAAGAAAGAAATGTGTTTCATCAGGCTCACCCTGGCAAAGCCAGCCAGCATCATAAAAATCAATCAGCAGTTATATGGGCAATCCCAAAGGTGGGCATCCATGGTTACAGCATGGCCTTGCCATCACGGTTTCGCACTGCCAAAGTATTTGCCTTTGTGTGCTTTGATTTACTTTAGCTCATGATAACCAATATAGTATTTGCCTTCATGAAACATTTTCAGGTATTATAAACACTGCAAAAATGTGCATGTGGGAAGAAAAGTCAAAGTGTACGAGAGAGAATGAGGTGTTGGCGGATTGAAGCATTCACTGTAAATGCAGTTTGAAAGGTGGGACATTAACGGCTACCTCCTGATAACAGCACCAGACGATCTACATCCATCACAAAATCACATCATACTTTTAAGATGACTTTTCCATCCTCATATCTACAGTAACAACGTACAGCCATCCAATCGTGGGTTTTTGGATCATCTCCAACCTTGAGAAACAGTAGTGTGTGAAGATGAGAAGATTCCCTGTCTGTGAAGTATCTCAGACACTTTTTTTCTAACCTCTCCGCTATGGAGTTCAGCTCTGTACCACATCTCTGGGCTCGCGCTATGCGGTAGCCACTTGGTCTATTCATACGCAGATTCACGGTCACGCTGAAACCGCCTCTCCTCCTGAAACCATCATGTTGAGGCGCCAAATGTTTTTAGAGGAGAGCATGCCGTCTTTTCCAGACTCTGTAGAAGCTGGGCCCCGTTACTCGGACGAGAAAAAAGTATTATTGAATAGTATTCCCCAGTGCTCTTGGTGAAGAATGTATTATGAAAGCACATTCCCTTCTCTCTCTCTCTTTCTCTCTCTCTCTCTCTCTCTCTCTCTCTCTCTCCAAAATTAAAAATGCAGCATGGAGCTCAATACCAAGCTGATTATGTGTAGGAGAGCTTATGCTTTACAAAAAAGTTGTTTTAAACGTTTTTATATATTATGAAAGAACATACATATAGAGTACACACACATTTTAATGTAAGAAAAGACGAAAATGCACATTAAGTGGTGCTCAAGTCTACATGAAGCACAACCCAGTTGACTTCCATAATCTGGTGTATTGCTGGATATTTAGTAAGGAAAAATGTAAGACATGACTAATTCACTAGAATGAGAAAAATGAAAGAAGAGTTTCTAATAACGTGCATAAAAAGATAATAATAAAAATAATTTTAACGTTTAATGCATAATGTGCAATGAATCGTATACAATATGACCATAATGATCAGGACCACACGTTAGAAAACTATATTAAGTCATCTTAGCTTTCGTGTTAACTGATTTAATGTATGAACTCTTCCTGACAGAAGAAGAGAAGTGGGTGGGAACTTGAGAATCCAGTGGGCGGGGCTAATTAAGTGAGTGGCACTGAAGCGCAGACCAAACAGTCCCAGGTGTCAGTGAAAGTGAGGCTGCTCTGCAGTTATATAACTCTCTCATTCCTTAACTCTAAAACAGCTGTGCGACTTCCTCATCGTGATACCTGAACCACACAAGCTCCACAGCCCCAAGCATGCACAGCGCACAACCTGTATCAACATAAATACAAGCCGCATTTGGTGGCCACATGTCTGCGTTTGAAATCCATGCAGAATATTTCCCAGAGATTAATGAGGAGAAAACATTTAAACCCTTTGCTAATCTGCACGGCATTACTCTTGTACCCTTGTGTGAAACGGTGCAGTGAGTATTATGCGATTAAGACGTCAACCCGTCTGTTTTTCCTCTCTCCCGGTATTGCATTTGGCTTGATCTCGTGGCATGCGGCTATGAGATATGAAAAACATTTCTGGAGATGACATGCGTGCCTAAGGGAAGGAGAAGAGAGATGTGAACTTACCTCACCCTTGAGGAAGAATCTCAGTTTAAATTTCTCAGGCAGGTAATTTCTGCAGGTGGGTCTCGTCTTCAGAGATTCATCTCTTGAGAAACAGCAAAAATTATGGACAGGAAAGTCTCGGGTATGCCTTGGCACTCAGTCACAGTCAAATATCGTTTACATGCGGCCAGAAGAAAAAATCAAAATATGAGAGAAAGCCGTAGTTCTCATTGGCAGGTGCCAGTGTGGCATTTGCTGTTATTGCCGTCTCTGCTGAAAATTAAGTCCATGTGCTTTCGCAGTGAAGTGAAAGGTCCTTGTGGTGTTGATCTCCAGGCTGGATACAAGTAGATTTCAGACGCACCTTCTGAATCTCTGTTCAGGGTGGAAAGTAGGAGGGAGAGTGGGAGAGAGAGAGAGAGAGAGAGGGAGAGAGAGGGAGAGAGAGGCAGGGTACTCAACCTCACTAAGCAGTCACTCCTCTGACTTTAGGCAGGGAGAGGTCCTCCTTACTGGGCTTTTAACTGGGGGCAAAGCACCTGGAAGCTCCCCGGCTCTTTACTTGCTCTCCTCTCTGAGTATTTTTTTCCAAACTGAGAGAGAGATGATTGTTTCTGTGGTTCCCTCCATACAAAAGGCAAGTGTCTGTGGGCAGGCAGTATAGAGGATGGGGTGGAGTAGGTGGAGTAACGTTCTGTGTCGCACCCCTCTCGTACATCAGACACCCCTCCTCTTTTCCTCTGGAACTATTTAAACGCTTGTTTTCCCACCTCCAACGTAAACATCTGCAAACAAATGCTCGCACTCATACAAACAGAAAAAGTCCTTCCTTCCTAGAAACCACCTTTGGAAAATCCAGACACTGCTGGCACGGCTACAGTGCATCGATATCAATTCAGCTAAAGCATTCTTTCGCAAAACCGCCTTTTCGTTCCGAAACACAAGATTGTGAGCACGTATTAGGCGGCGAGTACAGTGAAACTGGGTTTTTGTGTGATCTCGCCAGACTCGCAGTCAATTAAACCAATCAGTTTATTAGATGAGATTACATTTCTTGGCTGACTGATCTACATCGCAAACCATTTAGGAACGGTTCTCGAGTGGAAAATGAACCTTTTGTAGCTAAATCAGCTAAATCACAACATGCACAAATGCTTAATTCAGAATGTGAAAAGCAGCAATTTAGGCTATACATTAGTGCAGTTAATGGCCTACAATTACCCAATTCAAATTCTATGAAGGGTGTGTAAGAACAAGCAATGTTATACAAGCAAAGTTTTACAGCCCGTGCTGTTATCTGCATTCCAAATTAAGCATTACTGGTTATTAAGATGTGGCTCGGTAACACGCTCTTTGCTCTCCGACCGATACGCTATCCAAATAAACCAGCTTTTTGCAAGATTTTCGATAACAATAAGTTAATTCAGTGCCAATAAGCCACACTGCGTGCCCTATAGGCCACACCACCCCACATTATAGATAAATTGCAACTTTATCATATACAATCTAATCATTAGATTTAGTGCACAATGAAAACGGGTGGATTTTAAGCCTCTGTAAGAGCTTTGGATCATGCCAGGGAGGCTACACAACAAACAGGGCATTGTGCTCAGGGGGAGCTACGGCTAACACCAGCCACTGGATACCTTCTTCCTACGCAGCCCTGACATGGTTGGATATTAGATGCATTATCAGATGCGACTATGAGTTTGTGTGTCTCCTTAGTAATGAAACAGACGCATGGCGAATTAACCGTTCATGAAACAACATTTGATCCAAAGTTTTGGATATGCAATATTTGTGCTTGTGGGTATTAATTAAGCTGTCAAAATTTGGCAGGCGAATGAAGCTTGATAGCGATACTGGCGAGGACGAAGAAAGCGAGAGGAATCTTTATCAAACGAATAAATAAAATCAGACAAGGACGGTGCCTTTATATATTAATCTCAAGTGTCTATACACTTTTAAAAATTCTTGTGATCAAGTTTTGACAACACACATGCTTTAATATTACTCATCAAAACAACTTTACTAAGCTACAGAAACTCATCAGTAGTTAAGATTGAAAATAGCAAGTTGAAATGTAAGTTTGCAGTGTAATGATCTGATTGAAATACATTAAAATAAATATTATGCAAGTTATGTTTGATATTTGGAGAGCTGGTGATGTCATATATGACCTGGTCTTATAGGCCTATGTGACCCTGTCTGTGAAATCCAGGTTAAGGTCTCATCTCAGCCCAGTCTCAAAAAATTTTGTGCTATAGTCACTTAACTTTTAGATCTTTTTTTGTGATATTGGCACGAATTTCCGCGTTTTTCCGTGATTTTTACTTTAAATGTATTTTAATCAAATCATTACACTGCAAACTTTAATTTCAACTTGCTATTTTCAATCTTGACTACGTAACTTTTTGATTCTTTTTTTGTGATATTGACACGAATTTCCACATTTTTCCGTGATTGTATCACAAATTTCTGTTTATGTGTCATTGTCACGTATTGGTTACTCAACTGTTTTGTCCTATTTTCTTATCATTGTCGCTTCAGTTTAGGGTTAGATTTACATAAAATTACATCCTTACCCAAATCTGAAACTAACGCCAAGCGACAATGGTTTAAAAAGCAGAAAATATAAAAAAATAAATTTGAAAAAATTGTATAAACCAATACTTTTTTTATGTACAGTATAAACCAATACTTAAAGTGACATCCTAATGCAAACACCAAATCTAACCTTAAACCGAAGCGACAATGGTTCGAAAGCGACAATGGTTTTTTCGTGATACGATCACAAAAAAACGCGGAAATTCGTGACAATATAACAAAAAAAGAATCAAAAAGTTACGCGACTATATCACAAAATTTTGAGACTGGGTAGCTCATCTCAACCTGAGATTTATTTTAGTCACTTCATTTTCAATTTTTGACTTGAGTCTTACTCAGTTAATTTTAAATATAGCAATTTAATATTTTCAAAGAATGTTCTTTACATCAGTGGTTCTCAAACTTTTTCCGCGTGCGGCCCCCCTTGTGTACGGTGCATTCCTTCGCCGCCCCCTCAAAGAAAATTTATGACAAAAACTGTTCTAAAATGTAACATTTTAATTAAACAAAACATATTAAGTTATACAAAGTAGTGCTGTTGGTTAGTAGCCTTATTGTTTTAGGTTTAATTACACAGAATTCATGATAAATTCATGTATTTTATAAAATGTCATTAAACTGGGGCCCCCCTGGCACCATCTCGCGGCCCCCCTGGGGGCCCCGGACCCCAGTTTGAGAACCACTGCTTTACATTACATTGGATGACATCAGTCACAAAAAATGACTTTAGCTGGTATATGGGTCAATAACGTGACGTTAATTATTTTGTGTCCGTATGGTTCAATTACATGTAAAAGGGTTAAAATTTCAAAATAAATTTGCAGATTACTTGCATACATTCTCTTTTTTGAAGTCTTAAATTTCTGGTTTTATTTAATTTTGAAAGAATATTTGGGGATAATTGCAAAAATGTCAATGTGGTGTAACCGGTTTGTGTCAATTGGTGAAACTATTATTTTTTAAATGAAAATATAAATATATTCATAAAAATGTGAAATAAATTATAATCGTTTAGTGTAATATGATTTTTTTACATACATTTTTACATCATTTGTCAAAGATTATTTGGAAAACAGGGCTGTTTTCAGCATATGTCCGGACAAATATTACAAAAACGCATTCAAATTTACATTTAGAAATAACTAATAAAATTATATTTTACTTTTTTTTTTGATGATTACGCTTACATGCCATCAAAGTGGATTAAATATTTCATATTTCTCATTTTGCCGCAATTGGCGGTTACACCATTTGACATTTTTAGGTCCATTCAGTCTTAACTTTCATAAAAATGGTGCAAATGTAATTTTTCATTGAAATATTTCAAAGTTTTTTAATAAGATTTTTGAATTTTTCATCTTGCCAAACTGGTTTTGTCACTGACCCATATGCAAGATACAATGACCATTATTTAATGATATTGCAATTCTTTATGTTTAGTGCATAGTTGAATCAAATTTTCAGTTTTCATGAAGTAAAACACAGATCCCCCGTCCCCAATGTTCAGTGCTCTCGTGACTTCAAACTTTTACTAATGCTGGGATAAACATAACCTATTGTGATCCAGAATGATGTTGTTGGCTTCCACTGTGCTGTATCTTTCCTGATTAATAGGAGTGGGGTACGGCTAAGCTCTCTTAGTTTTCATGACCAGGTGAACTGTTTCCTATAAGGACAAGCATATTTTTGTAATGAGCGCTCTTGTCAGTGGCCAGCAGGCTTTGAAGACCATCATTAGCCACAGATTTTAATAGCAATGGCTTTTTATGTTCTTTGCTGGTTCGTTTGATCTATCCGAGCAATTTTCTCAATGAGAGTCTCTCAGAGATTATCAGATATTGAAATGAAAATGAATAGTGCCTCACAAAGAGTAAACAGACGGAGACAAGGTCCACGTTTTTGCTCTTAAAAGAGCCGTTCATCACGCAATTAGCCCACGTAAATGGTCAAAGATTCGTCACTGAACCACTTCTAGTCTTGATTTAACCACTTTAATGCTCACAGTAATGTCTAGACACGATTGGTTCTGTGCCTATGGGTTTTGAAGACAACAAGAAACTGGTGTAAGAAAATATTAAGGGAAAACCCACCCCGTTTTGAGTATACTGTGCCCACTGTGCAGTCATCGGGTAAAATCAAGGTAAAATCACCAGTGTTTGTTGTAATTTGGTCTCATTGAGCATGAAACATCATCAGTGTTGACATAATATGTCTTGCAATCAACAGCCTCATGGAGAAACAGATTTGGTTTTCCAGGCGTCGTCCTGCTGCCATTCACACCCAGGTGACAGGGTGTTTCTTTAGTCATTTAAAGCAGCAGCTCGCCACTGGGGCTCATTCACAAACCGTTTCACCTCTGGAGACAGCCGGTGACCTCACCGCCTCCACCCTGTCTTTACAAGGTGAAACCAACCCGTGGAAAACTCCTCTGGTAATAACTTTCCTTCACCCCGTTACATTACGTGAGCGAAGTATATAAAAATAAACAGCCGTCACAATTCTGAATGTCACACTATTGCATCAGTGAAGCCGTTTCGCTTAACACGCCTGCCAGAGGCTGAAAATAAGCAGTGACACCTGCAAAGGTTGACACCCCACCCAGAGCTGCAGTTTGTTGAGTCATAGTTGATGTGTGGGCCTGTGTGTGTTGTAGTGAAGGCCACTACTGTGTGCTTGTATGTATATTTGTTATGGGTGGAACCTAAGCACTTTTACAGACCATTGCCTTTCAGCAGAGCTATTAGGGATTAAAGTCAGGACCCAAGAGAATAGGTAGGCACCTCCACACCATTGTGGTGTTAGTGAGACCAGCAGGGGGTGCTCACCCTGTGGTCTGTGTGGGTCCTAACACCCCAGTATAGTGATGGGGACACTATACTGTCAAAAAAAGCACCGTCCTTTGGATGAGACGTTAAACCGAGGTCCTGACTCTCTGTGGTCATTAAAAATCCCAGGATGTCCTTCGAAAAAGAGTAGGGGTGTGCCCCGGCATCCTGGCCAAAACTTGCCCATTGGCCTACTAATCATCCCTCATATTTATTGGCTATATCACTCCTCTCCACTAATAAGCTGGTGTGTGGTGGGCGTTCTGGCACAATATGGCTGCCGTCGCATCATCCAGGTGGATGCTGCACATTGGTGGTGGTCGAGGAGATTCCCTCGTTCATATGTAAAGCGCTTTGAGTACTGAGAAAAGCGCTATATAAATGTAAGGAATTATTATTATTATTATTACCACTTGAGGCACTGGTCAACAATTGATATATTGTGAAACGTGGAGAAAGCTATCAAGAAGCATTCCTATTCATCTCAATGGCAGGGAAAGCCAATCTCTTGAAACGTAAATACAAGATTTTTGTGAAAAATAGCATCATTAAAACGATGATTGGCTCAAGAGTCATGACATGAAAGGAATATACACAGTTGTTGTAGTCAAGACCTCGTCAAACTGAGATCAAGACTTTGAAGGGTTGAAACAAAGATCAAGACCAGACCAGCTATGCTCTTAATCTGAGACCAAGGCAAGACTAAGTACAAATGCGGTAGAGACCGAAGCCCTTTTCACACAGATATTACGGAAAATCCAGGATTTTTGGTTCATCCACATTACCAATGATTTTCTGGAATCTGTGTGTGCATTCACACACATACCGTTAAGATCCCATGAAGACATTTGACATATTTTTTCCACAGCGTCTCTCTCAAAAAAGCATGCTGTACACCCTGTCACACAGCAGCTTTAAGGCATTATTCGGTTTTTTTGTAATAAGCCAGAAATGACAAGAAGGAAGCCTCTTACAATACAAAGTCAATGGAGACGGATGGATTGTTTTCCCCCCTGGTGGGCGTGGTTTTCAGGTTATGACGCATTGCGCTCTGTCTCTATAGTGACGAGCTCCCTGATCTCTGCTTCAGTCCAGTTTGCTGACATTTCTCGATGTTAATGTTGATCTGCGTTTAAATCCCCCATGTCAAGGAGTTGAACCATAACTTCTTGTTGCAATGACAAGCGCGTCCTCACTACGGCATGCCCCTTACACATTGTTGACATTGTTTCTGCCTCTTGTTCACACACAATGCTTTCCAGTTATGTTACTAGGTCCTCTTTACAGGAGCAACCGTGGAACATTTACGGGACGCATTTGTGTTTACACATAAGCCTCTCCGCCAAATTTACGGAAATATCACAGAAATAATCAGTATGGTGGATGACCATCAGTGTAAAAAAATGCTTATTGTTCAGACAGATGGTGTAGTTTTAGTATCTACCAGCAGGGGCAAACAGGCCATCCTAACCAGCCATACCTGGAGCCTCTGGTGAAATGAAAATACCACTGAATATTCATTGTAAGTCAAAACAACAGCTATAAACACAAAGATATAGTAGATGATGCAGTGCAAAAGCCAAATATCATTTAAGGACAGATAATATGTTACTGTAATAGCGACAGCAAATGAACCTTGATTCTCTCTTCCTCTTGCTATGCACTTGGCCTTGTTTCAGTTTTTTCGAGTGATCCAGCCCAACCTCTGTCTCCTGTAACCTTAAAGTGGAATGCCTGGCATCTGGTAATGCTGGTAGAGGTGGATGAAGAAGGAGGAGGAGGAGCGCTGGGAGAACACTGGCCAGTCAAAGTTATCTGAGAAATTCCTTTATATGCGGTCAGTGAGCCTGCCAAGGCCCAGGTTGGCACAGGAGAAGAGAAGAACATCGCTCCGCCTGACCCATCTTGTACCTCAGTCATGTTTCCTCAAGGTAATTATTTTACATTGATAAAAGGAGCACTAAAGAGGTTGAGAGAGATTGAAGACAGAGCCGACACTGTTCTCTCTCTCTGGGTTAGAAGTGCACAATAGAGATTAGAAGACCGGGTAGGTAAACTTCACTCCTGGCTGGATGAAAAAGAGGAAACAAGCACTATGGCCAGATGACAGAAACCATTAGGGGATTCCTAACAAGGCTTGGTGGGAGAAGAAGAGAGGAAAGTTTACATCATTCCTTTTTTGTAATGAAAGACTACATTTTAAAGAGCCACTCCACTTTTTTGGGAAATATGCTCATTTTCCAGCTTCCCTAGAGTTAAACATTTGATTTTTACCGTTTTGGAATCCATTCAGCCGATCTCCGGGTCTGGCGGTGCCATTTTTAGCATAGCTTAGCATAATCCATTGAATCTGATTAGACCATTAGCATTGCGCAAAAAAATAACAAGAGAGTTTCAATATTTTTCCTATTTAAAACTTGACTCTTCTGTTGTTACATTGTGTACTAAGACCGATGGAAAATTTAAAGTTGAGATTTTCTTAGCAGATATGGCTAGGAACTATACTCTCATTCTGGCGTAATAATCAAGGACTTTGCTGCCGTAACATGGCTGCAGCAGGCGTAATGATATTACGCAGCACCTAAAAATAGTTCCCTGCTATTAGAAGTAACCAAGGGGACTATTTTCGGGCAGTGCGTAATATCACTACGCTGAATGGATTCCAAAAAAATTAAAATCAAATGTTTAACTCTAGGGGAGCTGGAAAATTTGCATATTTAAAAAAAGTGTTTGAAAATTTGTCTCAATTTAATCCTAAAGGCCATTTTATATATGTTGTACAATAAACATACAGGACATAGGGGGACTACAGTATCTGTCTGATGAATTTGTGAAGTATGTAACATCTGGGATGTAATGAGCATAAATTATGAGAGATTTTTCATATTTGGGTGAACTATTCCTAAAGACTTCTAAGGACAAAGCCAGTAAGCATGTACTGTAAATGAATCCCTTATGATGAGATTGGCTTCATTACCTGTATATTTAGGGGCCCGGAGACACCGATCATGTAGAAGTAGCCTAATGATAGTAATTTGGAAATAATCAACGTATTTTTCATTGAAAATCATTTAATAATCTTCAAACTTGTAACATTTCTTCAACGCAATTGTTCAAAAATGCGACTCTATTTTTTCTGGAGTTAAACTGACAGAGACAACAAATGTGGAAAAATACAATAAAGGCAATCAAAATAGTCAACTGGCAACTATTTAATGATAGAATATAAAAATAAATTCATGTTTAATATCTGTGCTCTCTGAGACCCCAAACAGAAGTAATGTAACATTTTCATGAATGATAGCCGAAATGTGATTCCAAGTTGCAATTACGTTTATAATAAGTTCCCATAAGATTAGAAGAAAAGATAAAGTATCAACCCCATACTTTAACATAAGTATATTTTTAAAGCTATTAAAATGGCTTCGGGGTCTCTGACACCTTAAACAGAACATGCGGGTTATGAGTTACGTGATTCATGGGAGATTAAAAAGGGGTTAGGAGTGAAATAAGGGAAAATTACTTAACATTTTAAAATCACTCCTAATGATTGCCTGCCACACATAAAACACTGACAGGCAAAAGCAGAAATGCCTGTACTTACACACATGCACGCAGACAAACTGTAAATGTCTGCTTGTTGCTGATAAGAGGTCCACTTTCAGTGATTTTTATCTTTGAGCATTCAACGTTTCGGCTTTTCTTACTCTCAAATGTTTATTCACGTGCGACAGGATGAGAACCACAGAGTTAAGAAATGATTGGGATTGAACGGGTTCAATGACTGAAAAATCATATTTTACTTTGTTTTTCTTTCAAAAAATAATTTTCTATGTCCAAACCAGCAGGCGATAGAGCAATTTCCTTCACAGCAGGGGCAACTAAATCCAAAAACCCAAACAATCATGTTAGAAGGAATAACGTAAACTCCCCAAGTTAAAAATCCCAGGCAGAACTCCAAATTCCTTACATGGATGGATTTTAAGGGCCAAAACTTTTATTTCCCCGCTCCTGATCAATCTTCCAAGCAGCTTTCAGGCTGTGGTTTGAACTCTGCACACAAGGGGGCAACATTTTTGATATACAGTCAACAACAATGCACATTAAACAGAGGACTATTCTGATGCTTGGACAAACAAGATAAATGTGAATTTAAAATAAGATTCATTTTGCTTCCCCATTCTTTGCATACATCTGTGGAATGCACTGAAACACTTTGTTTGACCAGTAAATAAAACATTCAGTGAATCCTCAGCATAGACTGCTGACCAATTCCTGAGGTTTTGTGTCCTGATTCGGATGACCCTCTGACCGTGTCATCCTGTAACAAGCCATCAACACACATCCAAGTGTGGCTGCCCGTTCCAACCTGGTTTCCTGAGAAACCATGTGAATGTGGCTTGGCTTCAATGACAACAGGAATCCCTCCCTAAACAGCTGTTTCCATTAACGTCATTTTACCCAAATTGGTGAATTTTTTATTTCTAGAGGACAAAAAGTTTTGTCGTGTATTTACAACCTCCACAATACTACACAATAAAAGTCTGCATCAGGTAACCAATGACTCTTCCTCTGTTATTGTGTCTAAACAAACTTTAAAATTCAAATTAAACTATTTCAAGAGAAGATTTACACGTGGTCACTTTATACATTTTTACTGACCCGATTGCTATCTGGTTGGACATTTATATTCTATTCACACTTCACCACTTAAATAAATGTCTGTAAAACGGAAATAAATCCCACAAGCTATTCCCAAGCTATGTGCAAAAATAACAAAGCTCACTTCCTTGACGCTGAAGTTGGGCAGTGAGATTTAGCTGCTGAAAGTATTAAAGTTTCTGTTGAACAGATGGTAATTATCATTTGACTGCTCATTTTTACAGTACATTCACCTATACATGGATTGCAGGCGTCCCTAAACATCCCTATGCTGATGGACCTCATATTGGAAACAGCAAAGTTCACATATGTGGACTAAAAAATCAGTTGCATTAAATGTGGCCGAATGATGTCTTGCATGCACCATAACCAACTTTATGATTTAAATCAATAAAATTGCATGCAAGTATAAAGGCCCCCCTTAAAATATTTAAAATCAGATTAATAAACGTTCTATTAATGTGTATTTTTTGTAAAAAAATCGATTTGAAACATCCTTGGGGAAAAACAAATTTCGTATTTTGAAGCATAAAAGTTTATACTCTGAATGCAGAAATAAACATGCTGTGCAGTACTACTTGTAACAGACTATCAAAAAGTTAAATAAAGTCTTCGCTGTCAACATACGTATAAAGGTTATGGCACCAGACTGCAATTTATGTGGGGAAAACTTAGCTGACAATGTAGAAGCACAACAGAGATTTGGTCTTTCCTAGTAAAACAGCCATGCAAATGAATACCCCAATAGTCTGTTAGTCTTTGAGAGCAGAGAAAGACATGCCAGAAAAACAAAGGTTTCTAACACTGGACATAAAAATGTCTTTGGACCACCCATGAAGGTGACAAACACACAAATGATCCCCACGACGGACCTTCTGTGACCAGCAGAAATTCACGGAAACTTGCTGTGGTTTCCAAATGAGGGGAATCACCTGCCGTGTAGAGCAATGCTATCCATCTCAATTTGGGGGTTTAGGTTTAAGATTAAATTAGGAGGGTCTGACTCATGCCACTTAGCAAATTAGTACCCACTGAAAACAGGAACAATGGATTTAGTCCTAATCTTTAAATCTTTATGTGGAACGGTGGGTTTAGACAGTGTATTATACACATGGAATTGTTTTTTCCACCAGAACTCATTAAAGCGAAAGCTACACTATACTGTATGGGAACTTATACTGTATATGTAGAGATTTATATCTCTACTCCAGAATTTTCAATCTTATTTTACAGGAATTTCCAGTGCAACAAAACTGTGACATATAGCATGAAACTGTAACTGACTTGGCATTAACTGATTTACTGTGGGCATTCAAAAGAATTTACAGATATTATATGCATCAAGTAGATTTATATCTGCAATTCCTACGTGAGCATGGCTGACATTTCCAAACACTGTATAGCAATTCATAGAAAAATACATTTCTAAATTTGATATGACTGCATCTGCTAATTTAAATGATTAGGAGTTACATATTTTTTAGTTAGATTAGATTACCGTTTTTTTTACTCACCCTCAGGCCATCCGATATGTTGATGGCATTTTTCTTTAGTAGCAATAAAGAAGATAGTGATCCACAGCACAAGGCCAAAACAACGCTGGAGTTTCTCTAAAGCCTGGTATACACTGCATGATTTTTGGCTGTCCCAGACAGATTCAATACAGTAGGTCATCATCGTACATTCTACATACTTGTCGTACCCAAGTTTAAATGCTTTATGCACAGTGTAATAAGGTAATCTTACGGGATGGCAAAAATCCTGCAATGTATCCAGGGTTTGTAGAGCTCTATTATCTGATTCACATTTTTACATTTCCTTTGGTGTATAAGTTAACACAGTCTCACCCCATGGCGTCAATATTTGACGACACTTGACCATGCGTCAATATGTTGACGCGGAGGGTATACCTTTCGCGTCATTTTTTGACGAACTGGGGACTTCAATACTATTACGTCCGTTGCATTCTCTTTCCTATTTTCTTACCATTTTCGCGTCGGTTTAGGGTTAGATTACGCAAAATTAAACAGTGTACGCGAAATTAAACAGTTGTCACCTGGCGTTGGGGTTAGAGTTAGGTACGCAAAATTAAACCGTTGTCACCTGGCGTTGGGGTTAGAGTTAGGTTTGGGTAGGGATGTCATTATGTAAATCTAACCCTAAACCGACGCGAAAATGGTAAGAAAATAGGAAAGAGAATGCAACGGACTTAATAGTATTGAAGTCCCCAGTTCGTCAAAAAATGACGCGAAAGGTATACCCTCCGCGTCAACATATTGACGCATGGTCAAGTGTCGTCAAATATTGACGCCATGGGGTGAGACTGGGTTGTATAAGTGTGTATTAGTACGGGTTAATGTTTGCAAAAAGTACAAACCCCAAGGTAAATGATGACGCGAGTTATTGTTTCCAATGTAAATCTCTTTTTTTTTTGGACTACAACAAACACACGGATTGTAGGCAACCGTTTACTTTTTGGGATTGGTGATGTATTGAAGGCCGACATTATCAGAATTCATCCCACTTGGACTCAAAGCCTGTAAGTTCACTCATGTGAGCATTGCATTGTGAGCGAATCTTTCAAACATGGTAAGGAGCGTCACATTTCCGGCTGACGTCAGAGGTATTCAGGCCAATTAAAACATACAGATTAGTTGGCCAATCAGGGACACAGAGCTGTTCAAATCTTTGCGTTTCAGGAAGAGAATGACATCTGAAGCTACAAAAATTTACGATATGTGGAGAATAATGTTTTTAAACCATTGTATTATACAATAAATACACAAAATAATGTTGTTTTTAGCAATGAAATATGTGCTCTTTAAAAGGTTAATTTACTGCAGTGACCCAGTCAATGTCCCGATCTCAAACCCACTGAGAATCTATATTAACTTGGTACTCTTAAATTTTTTTACTCCGGCTCTGTGTAGATTTAAAGATTATTTCTCATAAAATATTTCTTAACATAAATCCAATGTCATCTTATAATAGCTGATTTTGCGTTCAGTGTTTTTTGAATTTTCAAATTGCAATGCACCATCTGTATTTTAGTAATATGAAAGATTTGGCCAGGAATCTTTGTTGTTACTTACATCAAAGAGCATTGCATGATTAAAAAACATCCAATACAAAAGCATTTATAATAATATTAATGGTGATATTTCATTCAATGTTCACAAATATATTATTCCACACGTCTGTAGGCTCCATATGATCATCAGATAATCTTCTTATAAATGTATAATGTTATGAGATTGAAAACTTATTGACCATCAGAAATGTATAAAAATCAAAAAGGTTTGGATAGGACCCAAAATGTAACCTCAGATGTCAATTGTCTTCCTCTTTGGGAACAAGGTTAGATTGATCACAGTTCTGATGGTTTCTGGATGTCCTTGCATATTCCAGAAATTGTAACTATCCAGTCAGTTCCTTTCTTACTTGACAAGGCCATATGTCAGACAACTGAGATTACTGGTGCCTGAAGTGATCAAGTAAGCTGTGAAATTGCACACAGAAGAAGAACACTAGACACAAGAGTCAAATATTTCACAAATGCTAGATAAAATCTGTGTTGAGTCGGATCAAGCTGTTTTTGAAATCAGTAAATCTAGGACTTTTCCCAACATCTGTTCTAGGAATTTACTATTGCCCTTAAAGTTCAAGATGACCATTTGAGCAAGAGTGATATACTGTAGCTACTAAAATGAGGCCAATATCGATATCAATTTGACATCTTCAATAATGATAAGGATAATTTGGGTCAAAATGCTTCAGTGTGGATTCTTTTGCAAGCCTTGATAAGTGTCCTTTGAACTCTACATTCCAAAAATAGATGGTCTATTTTGGCTCTGCCACATAAATTAACATTTCAAATAAGCAAAAATTGCTCTTGTAGGACTATAGCTCATCATTCATTTCTGAAAGCTGTTTCTGCCACAGCTGGTAAAAAATGTGTCATAATAAAAGTCATAATAAGTAGAGATAATGTTCAGACAGCTGCAAATAAATCCTGACAAAATGATCAGGATCAGGTCATATATCACCGTGAAGGGTTCTATTTTGCAATGACAATCGTCTGGCTGTATATTATCCTGCTTATAACTGGGCTAGTTGCCTCATGAGTAAATATATGGACACAAAATTGATTGATTTTATTAACTCATTTGTAACAAATACAAACCTTCCGAGAAGTAAAACTTTTCCTAGTGGCTTTAAATCAACACACGAAGTTCAAACAAGATAAACATCCAATTTGGTTTCTTCATTTCTAAATATATTGTGATATATGTTATAAATAACAAAACTCGGAATGTTGTCACTGGCCAATCAGAATCAAGAAATCGTGTAAGAACTTTATACCTCATTATTACAGAGCGTGTTACTATCTTATAACATTATAATGTAAGTTACAATCTCATAATATTAATAAAACTTCTCTAAACTATTTACATGTCTCACAATAAGGAGAAACTTTCATGACATAGTAAAAGCCGAATTATAATAATTTTTTTACGTGCATAAACTACGCGCACTGCCAGATTTTTGAAACCTTGCGTACACTCGTTGTTCATGAATGCGCTTACGGAGAATGTAGTATGTAGCCCAGGAGAAGCATTGCATTTTATCGCAATGTGCTTGCGTCGAACGTCTGCGTACACGAGTCAAACAAACTATACTTCGCAAGGCTATGCATTTAACCGTGCGCGTACATTCTCGTAAAAACAGACTATACTGTACTCCAAGCTTAAGTCATAATGAATCTTACTGTATGACATCCAGTATCACATTTTTATCCAACTGTGCAGAAACTGTCTTCCGTACATTTCAGTTTCCTGAAAGCTTTCATCCTTTGCTTTGGTTGGGTTTTGCTGATATGAATAGACGTTAGGTCCAGTTGCCAAACTATAAATTTAAAATCTAATTTAAACCTGAAAATAACAACTATGGAACATTTAAATCAAAGAAATGCTATGCCACAAAATAAAAAAACATTAAGGATTCACATAGCACAAAAGATGCTTGTGGGAACATTTCATTCATCATATTGGAGATGTTAATTGTTGATTTACTTGTGCTGTAGATTTGATTTAAATTATTACATTTCAATAATAAAAAGCTTAGTTAATCATGACTCAGACACAAAGGAATAGAATAGAAGGTTCCTGTCGCTCAGAGTCAATAAGAGCAGACAACAAACACAGATGTCTTTCTCTTGAGATGGGAACATAAGGCTATTGTCTAGAAGATGAGGTTTTCACCGAAACATTTTAATTGAAGGTGGAGTTAGGGTGAGGCACAATAACAATGAGACACAGCAAAGGCACAAACATTTAGTTTTCTTTGATTTTAGATTAGCATTGTCCCCTTTGCTTAAATTATCCATTAGATGAACCATACTGGCAGAAAATGTATAGTTTTCTTTTATAACTCAAAGAATGAGCATTGCAACTTAGCAAATCTTTCAAATGTTCTCAAAAAATGTTTGTTTACCTGTTGATCAAGAATAAGTGATGGATCCCATAGACGGCTTCATCGGATGCATGCGCATTGTCGCAGTTATGCCCCTGGCAAAGGGACTAAACTGATGAAACAAATACCATGTCAAAAATAAAATGATTTGGTTTGGTAAAGACAAGGGGATACGCTGAGCTACTGTGTGTAGAGGTTCGGCAGAAAGGGAAAAATTCAAGGATATGTAGCTATACATTCATTTTACACAGTAACGTTATCTCAGGGCGGACTCATATCATACCCCAACCAAACTGTGCCTGAGCGCAATTGTGCCCCTACCTACTCCCCAAGAAGCACACACTCACACTGTACTTGGACAGATCTGAGCCCGGGCGCGCTTTCGTCCTTAGGATGCAACTTTTTTCATGAAAACATGAAGTAAAACGCTCTCTTAATACTGGAACCCATCATGATGTTAAGTTTGGCTGCGTCTGAAATCACATACTGTGACAGAAGGTTCTGAATTAGATAAAGTACCTACTCATCGACAGTTAAAAGAGTACGTTCTATATAGTATGAACATGTATAGTATGAATGAATTCAAACATACTACATTCGCCATGTAGAAACATCATGTAACATATGTCGTCATAACAATAAGTTAGTCGTTAACTGGAATGAAATTAAACTAGCGCAATTCAACCACAAGAGACAGCTGTTTAATATATGTATTTGCATTTGAATAAAGCTGTGTTACTGCTTTTGGACATTTTTTAATAAAACAACGCCCCTCCGTCTTCTTCTTCGTTGGATAACTCCTCTCCCGGGGGCTCACGGGATAGCAAAGTGTCCATCGAATGAACACTTCGGCATCTTGCTATAAGTAGTAGGTCACCCAGGTACTATTTGCCTACTGGTTTTGGAATGCTATGAATTTGGACATATTACTCGCCTCGTCTACTGCTTTTCGCCTAGTATATAGTATGGAAGTAGGCGGTTTGGGACGCAGCCTCTGTGTTTTTTTAATCTGAGTCGTTTGGTGTGCGATGACAAACTGCCCTTCCACACGCCATTTCGTATTGCTTAGTTGATGTCGCGTGTGCAGCGCAGACATTCACGTAACCCTGCTGTGTGCATCAGAAAGTTTTTACGAAGGCAGATGAAGGTGAGTCGTCACGCAATTGATGTCTCTCATTTTGAATCGCGCTATGGCGCGACTTGCGATCACACTGCATGTTCCGCACCTGAGCCCAAGTGACCCGCACCCGAGCCCACCTGTGCAAGCGATTAACCAAACTGCACCAAGGCACTGCACACTAATCAAAGAAACAGGTTTTGGGGGTCAAATGCCCCTGGGCACAGTTTGATTGGGATCATGTGAGCGTGCCCTCAGTGTAAAAGTTAAAAACGCTTAAATAGTCTGCACACTGTAAAAAGATTTGTAAGTTCAACTTAAAAAAGTAAATTACCCGTTACCTTAAAATTTTGAGTTCATTCAACTTAAAATATTAGTTTTTACACAATTTTTAAAGTCAACTAATATTTTTAAGTTTAATGAACAGGTGACTTACTTTTATGAGTTGAACTCATTTTTTACAGCGTAAGACCCTCTTAAAAGAATAATGGGGCTTAGTAGTACTAAAAGCTCGTAATCATAGGGGGACCATTTTTAACGCTACAGATATAGCACCTCTGTAGAAACATAAGTGGTGCTAAAGCACAATATGGTTACACAGGTTCTACTTAGGTGATGTTTAGCACTAAAAATGGTTCCCCTATGATTACGAGCCAACGAACAACCTATTTAGCACCATTTTTGTACACTGAAGTACAGTATTCTTTGCAAACATGTCATAATTTTCAAAACTATCACACAATAAAATATAAGACACAGAATTAAAGTGTTGATACTTAATTTAGGTCTATTGTACTAATTATTAAAACTACAAAGCAAAGCTAAAACATTTGGTCCCTGTTTATATGTCAAATTCATCTCCTACATTCTTCTTTTTAACTGGTTAGTATCTCTTATTCTGAGCCCTCTATGTAAAAACACCATTAATTCCTCGTCCAATCAACAGACTTTAGCTATTATCGTGCCTTATGTGCAAAGCATGCAGCAGAGATACTGAAGATTGTGTTGTCTTTTTGATGTCAAGAGCCATAACAACCAGAAACAGGGATTTAACAAAGGCAAATGCCAGCACAAACAAACACTTACATCTGCTTCTATCTGTACACCGGTTCATCTGGCAGAGTCTGTGTAAATAACTTGTAAAGGATGCAATAATCTTGACTTGAAAGAATGACTTCATAAACCATTCGGAAAGACGTTTGTTTGTCTTTACACAGCATATCCAAATTAAACTGAATGGCACTTCGATGAATTTATGAATACACCAATCAAATAAATACATAAATATAAAGATACAGCAACACAGCTAGAACCGAATCACTGACCATGTTCTTCCACTTCACTTCTGTTGATATTTCTGTTCAACATTTTTGGAAATTCTTTAAACATCTCAAAATGGAAAATAAGACAAAACGCCTGCTTTCTTTCACTGTATATATTTCTTTCCCAGTCACTTTAAACCCAAAGAAATGGACCCAAAATGTTGGGCTGCATTTCCCTCCAGACAATTCACATGGAACTGGTTAGAACAACATTCCTTCCATGGAGAAAATATTTGGCACGCTTTTAATACAAAATCATAAACGAGAGGTCTTTTCTAATCACATCCCATGTCATTTTTCCTTTCCTTAATTTCTTCCTAGAGCCATTGTAAGGAGGATAAGACATACGCTTATACAAGGAGAGATAAACGGAAAGATGATTTCGATTTCGGCTGACGCAGGGAGAATGGGAGTGTCCTAAATGGTGAAAAAGGTTCAACTCTCGCTTTCTGTATGTACAGTTAAGGAGACTGAATGGGGTGTAATTGTCTTGTGTACTTTGGCCCGCTAATGTGAGGATGAAAAATGTTCATGCGCTCATAGTCGCAGCACTGTGATATATTACACGAGTTAGGCGGTTCTGTAAAAATATACAGGACTGCTAACAAATACCCTTCGCGTTCAGGGCTCACGTCGTCCCCGTTCACATTTTCCTGTTCTGTTTGATCACTGCAATCAAATATTTTCCAGTTCTACACTAAGAGCCCTGTGAATTGAAAGAATGAACTTGAACATCTGCTATAATCTTGTCAACTATAACGTCTTGCCTCGAAACTGTTTAAACAATTCCATCAATTCCAACCGCAAAGTGTACAGTAGTTCATTGTGAACGTCAATGTCAACCAAGATGAGTCCCAAAATGTAGTTTAAGCAAAGGTCATTATTATTATCAAGATGCTGCAGTTCAATTACTATGAATCGGGAAACACCCAATATGGCAGGCAAGGGAAGGAAGTCCTGCCTCCTAGTAGAAATTAAAACATTTGTCAATCATTGAACTCCGTGAAAAGCATGACTGTCCAATCCTGCTCCTGGCCAGTGTCTCTGGAGAGATTTGCTCCAACCCAAATCAAACACACCTGATCCATCTAATCAAGATCTTCATTGGCATACTAGAAACTTTCAGGCCGATGTTTTGAGGGAAGTTTAAGCTAAACTCTGGACACTGGCCCTACAGGAGCAGGATTGGACAATCATGCTTAACACTGAGTTTAATGATTGACAAATATTTTTATAATGTGAATTATTTGAATTATGTAGCATATACTGTGAATTATATTCAATACTGTGAATTGTGGAGTTAACACTGTTAAACAGTTTTTCCACATTTCTGAGTTCAAGATGATTTGGGCGGGGCTAAAACTGGGGCTCAATGACGCACAGGAACCACAGAGTATGGCCCCACCCATAAAACAACCGTGAGTATCCATTCAGGTTGTAGCGGTATTTAGATATTTACGCCTGGTTAACACGAAGGAAAGACGCAGATATTTTCCTGCGGTTTGGTCTCTCATTTACATGAAAATCCACGTTTTTATCACAGAAAATGATCTAAAACCAGCCAAAGTTGAGATTTCTGATAACCCCGTTTATGTGTTGCCGTGTCGACTGGGAGAAATAGCGTTTTAGGTTCTGAAATGTTATTCGTTGGTGTTGATTCTGAGGATTTTGATTGGCTTGCATGGCTTTTTTCCTCTCCCTACACTGCCGCCAGTTTGGCATAGTTATTATGGCGCTTGATGCCGTATTTATGCGGGTTGAAGTAAATGACAAGTTTTTTAAAAACGATGTTGTGTGCACAATGTTATTATTGAAAACAGAGGCGGGGAAATATTTGTTTCTCTAAATACCCGGCTTTATCTAAATGTGCACTCTAAAAAATATTGGGTTGTTTTTAACCCAGGGCTGGGTAACTAGGGACATAACACATTTCTGGGTTAAAATGACCCAAATAATGGGTTGTTCTAACCCAACTTCTGGGTTCTTTCAACAGGATTGGATAAAAATAACCCAGCAGTTTGGTAAAACAACCGATTATTTGGGTCCTTTTAACCCAGAAATCTGTTCTTTCCAATAGTTACCCAGCCATGGGTTAAAAACAACCCAATATTTTTTAGAGTATGGACTTAAGGGGGTCGCACACCGGAAGCGCAGCTCAGCGCCGAGTCACATCTACAGTAGGACAACTCAGAGGTATCGTAAACCGGAAGGGCACATTAAATAGCGTGAGCTTCGTCAGATAGAGTCAGTGTTGGGTAAGTTACTCAAAAAAAGAAATTAATTACTAGTTACTAATTAAGGGCGATTTATAGTCGTGCGTAGGTCCTACGGCGTAGCCGCGACGGCGTAGGTTCCGCGTCGGTTTTCATTTATACTTGTGCGTCGCCGTCCGCGTCGACGTGCAAACACACGCGAAACCGCTGGTTGGCAGTAATCACGCGTGTAACCACAGTAGCAGCAGAAGTCGTCAGAGAAGAAGAAGCTAAGCAAGTTAACCCACAAACAAAAAAGAAATAGCAACTTGTTGTGTATAATTTGAGAAGACCAGCAATGATGGTAGTAAATAAACAGCGACTTATGTTGCAGTTTTAGTTAAATCACTCCTCAACTTGGCTCATCTTTGTTTTCACCGTCTCAACCGGAAATACCTATGACGCAGTTTTTTTTACCTGACGGGAGGGGTTCTGGTGGACCAATCACAGAGCTTGCGGTCCGCGTAGGTCCGACGCGCTGTTAGGAATTTTGTGAGGTGCGCGTCAGGCTACGCAGAGCTACGCACAGGCTACGGATAGCCTACGCCGTAGCTACTGCGTAGCACCTACGCACGACTATAAATCGCCCTTTACATCTTCAATCATGTAATTAGATTACTTTACAAATTACTCTCCCCAAAAAGTATTTAATTACTTATTACTAATTACTTTCTCAATCCTATTTAATACATGAAACAAGGATAGGCCTTAAATGGCTCGAAGAAACAATATAAACAAGTACATAAATTTTTCTGGTCCCACTTTAGGGTCCAATTCTCTCTATTAACTAGCTATTAACTACTTTTGCCTCAATATACTCCAACTGCTGCTTATTAATACTAAATTAGTTGTTTATTTTAAGTATTGGTAGAAATGGAGAGGGTTAGAAATGTAGAATAAGGTTTTGTGCTTAATAAAACAAAAGTATGATTAAACAGCCAACATCTCAGTAATAATGCTAATAATGTGAGGAATTGTGACAAAGAACGAACCCAAATGCAGACGTAACTAAAATAATAATTTATTAACAAACAAGGAAAACAAAACCCACGATGGGGCAAAAGAAGACGGAAAAAGGCAACACTAAACTAAGACTAAACTAGACATTAAACAAACAATAAATATACAATACATATAACAGGCTAAACTAGACTAGATATTCATTAATACTCACAAATGCTGAACAGAAACACGACGAGGACTGCAACAAGACGAACGCGCACAGAACATCAAACTAGGGCTGCACATTTTCAAGTTTTTTTTTATTAACCGTTAACCGACACCCTTAGCGGTTAATACTCGGTTAACCAAATTATGCGCGCCGCAACCCAGAGATACAGACACACGACAAAGGGGTAGTTAATTTTTAACACCTTTAATAACTGGTTGGACCACATTTAAAACTAAATTAATTTATAGAAATAAAACGCAGTGGTAAGGACAGAGCAGTTTAAGTATGTCACTGACTTTTGCGTTCGCGGGGATGGTAGGCTGGGCGAAGGTACTCGCAGGCTCCGCGACCGCCTCTCTATGATGCCCGGGTGTTGGCTGGGTTTGGGCTCCTTTATGGAGGAGTAGCCGGTTGCACTGCTTGGAACTGGCGAGTTCTCAAGAATTACCTGCCTACATTGACTGAAGCACTTAATTAAACCAGCTGTTGCACTCGCATTGCACGCAAATTCATACGCTATTTAACGCAGCTTACGCAAGCCCTGCATTTAAACAGTTGCGTAATTCAAAAGTGAAAGTAAAATGCGCACGTCTGCATGCATTTACAGGTGGGAAAATTCTGTCACCTGATGCCACTTAACCGAGCAAAATGTTTCACTCGGTTAAACAATTTTTAACGGTTAATTGGTTAACCATGGACACCCCTACATCAAACACAAGGACAATAAATAGGGACAAAGTAAATTACATACACCTGGAAATCATTACAAGTAAGGGATCGGGGAAAAAGTGACGAGACCCGGGAAATGCGTGGTCAGAATAGACCAATACTAAAACCACACATTTCCCACATAAAACATGGTACTGCCAGGAACCCGAACACAGAGACTAGATGTAATAAAACACATGATTTCAGACGGGTCCTGACAAATAATTAACCAGTTAATGGTGAGAATTGTAATCTAAAACCATGTTAAATCCGCTATTTATTATAGTATACATAATTGTTCTACAGTCCATACAGTATTTAGTAACATCAGACGTAACTGTAATTAGATTACAAGAAAAATAAGAGTAATCCCTTACTTTACTTTTTGAAGGAAAAAGTAATTAAATTACAGTAACTAATTACTTAGTAACTAGTTACACGCAACACTGGATAGCGTCTACTTCAAAATGCAAAATATACATTAGCAGCCAATGTTAATCGTTAATGATTTGGGACAAATATGATGTTATTTAATGTTAAACTATGTGAGTGGCGCTGTGTGGCGCGAAAGGGATTCGAGCAACTTCCTGAGTCAAACCTGGGCCAGGTGGCGCCTGTCCGCGCCGGTGTGAGTATACTCGTATACTCGTTCGTAACTTTTTTTTACTAGGCATTTTTTTAATCATTCAAATTTTGAAGGGTGGTAAATAACACATTTTTTGTGGTTTGACAAACTGAGAACAGATTTAATATTGGACTTTACATGGACTTAAGACATCATTGATTCACTAGCAACCTGGTAAAATGTGTTTTTAATGAAATTTGAACTAAATTGAAAATGTATGTCAGGTTCAATTGTTTGTCTGAAATATGTTGTTTCATTGTGACCTCAGAAAGCAGTTTTGGGAATATCTGTCTTCCTCTATTCAAGTAGATAGGACTCGGTCTTGTATGACTGAAAAGGAGGCATTGCAAATATGACTGCCAAGTAAGTAGACTTTGGTTTGGAGAAACTTTGGTTTGAGAGAGGAAGATCCCTTTCTTTGAGACAGACATTAGTTCATGCATCTGTAATTTAAGATTAGATTATTGTAATGTGATGTCGGGAAGAAGCCCTGTGGTTTCTATAGTCGAGGTTCAGTTGGTTCAAAATACAGAAGTCAGAGTTTTAATCCAAATTTGGATCATGTCAAGCAGTTTCTTTATCTCTACACCAACCACCTGTTTTAATTCAAGACATATTGCTTCATTAATATTGGGGTGTACTGTAAATGATGTTACCCTTCAGTTATTATGAATAATCTTTTAAGACCATTCATATCCTCATTGAAATTTCCCCTGATGGCTCAAATTAGTTCAATTAAATGAACTGATGCATACCAGTTCTTGTATATCTTAAAACATTTGAGTGAGTTGCATGCTGACAACATGAATCATTTTGTTAGTCATATGCAGATGTCTGATTCCCATCATTTACTGTGACATGAACAAATCCAGAAGTTTGTTGTGTTATTTGCATTGGTGGTGTTGTGTTTGTTTTCTCTTTTGAGTTATGTGTTATGTGGTATGTCAAGCTGAATCTCTTTTCCTTAACATAGCTGTTGAGTGTCAATGTGATTGTGGTTTGTGTGCTGAATTGCATGAAAACCATCTGTGCTATGGAAGATGTCATCTCCTTTTTCTAATTCCAAAGCTTGTCACATTATCAATTGCAAACACTTGATAAAAATCCAAAACAGTAAAAATGACATACCGTAGACTCAACACTATTCACTATTCACTAGAGACCTAACAACAGTTATGCTCAACATAAATATATTTAATGTATTTTGGACATGCAAGTACATTTGATGTACAGTGTTTGACACAATTCG
The DNA here is from genome assembly GCF_030506205.2 of Paramisgurnus dabryanus. Taxonomy (NCBI): domain Eukaryota; kingdom Metazoa; phylum Chordata; class Actinopteri; order Cypriniformes; family Cobitidae; genus Paramisgurnus; species Paramisgurnus dabryanus. The sequence goes on along the minus strand of NC_133355.1, from coordinate 20,168,573 downwards.
TACAATTCTTCATCACCACAAGATTTCTTTAAATACATCCATAAAACTGACTTCATTACATGGACGTTCTTCTTAAATTGAATTATTGCTATTTTAAATGCTTCACGCTCTTTAAATAAGGCCACAAATGTCAAAATTGTAACATTTGGGGCATGTTCACATTTTCTCATTTCTAAGCCTCTTGTGTTCAGCCAGACATACAGTTAACCTTCAAAAGTCAAACTTTTCATTATTCTGCATTAAATCTAAAATCTTCAAAAAAAAAAGTCAGTCATAACATACAGTACTATGTCAACCAAACTGTCAAGGTTATTCCTCAACTACTGCCAGAAAGCATTCAGTATACTTATGATGGAATCTAAACAGACAATTAATACATTAAACACATGACTATTGTAATAAATATTACTATATCTGGATTATATTTGGCCTATAGATATTTGTTTAAATATGTTCTAGCCAGAGGTGGTTGGACTCCTCCTGTTGAGATCTGGTGCCTCTCAAGGTTTCTTCATTGTCTATCTAACCATCTTAGTGAATTTTGTCCTTGCCACTGTTGTCTTTGGCCTTTATTCTCTATAAGGCGAGTAAAATGCATTGTAAAAAGTGTTAAACAAATAAATTATTGAACTGGATGGAATATATGAACACCAAGTTGCCAAGAGAGAGTTGGTTAAAAAAGCTGAACAATAATCAAACTTTATATTAACAGCGCATGTCTTGGATGTCAGACCCATTAGGTGTAATTACAGAGGTAGGCATGCAAACTGTATAAGCAAAAGATCAGCCAACCCTGCTCTCTGAAGCCAGTATTTTATTTTCTAATATAGGGCAGAGAAAGTGCAACTGCTCATTTTAACAAGTCGTTTGGACAGCTTATTATTATGGTAATGGTAATTATCATGGTAACTAAATCAATCAATTTAGATACAATTAAAGAGATTAAATCACACACGCTTTCATATTCCCATAAAATCGATAGTGTGCCTTCTGTGTGAACGAAAACACATCCAGCAATTGATTCTGGGATTGTTCCCTTAAAGGAGACCTGGTAACATTTCCAGAATGGGTCCTGTATGAACAATACTGTAAGGGGTGTGTCGTAGTGAATATGTGTGTGTGAGTCAACACAACACAAAGTTATCGTTCAGCTCTTTGACTCGAGGGATTTAAATGCAAACTAGATTGAAGCAAAGATTCATATCTGCGTTGAAGTTGAGATTGTTCACAGCATAGTAGAACAGCATGTCTACGACAACATGCACTAGTTTATGATCTAATCAGAAAATAAATGCACGCGTGTGGTTTCTCGAGAAAGAAATCATGGATAATAAACTTAAGACAAAAACTTTAGACGCTGACAAACACCACCGAGTGCACGATTAGAAATACAATACACTTCACGTCATGTCACGTGCCTTTACGGGATCTTTACGTGATTTGTGTAAACGCAAACACAGATTGTGGAAAATCATTGGCAGTGTGAAATTTTCCATGTATCTGTGTGTGAAAAGGGCTATTGGTAGTTGCCCTTGAAAGTAGCCTCATGATTTGCATAAAGTTCAACTTTTCTCAACTTTGTTGTGTTCCCACTTCCTGTCGCCAACGGTCAATGTTTCTCCTGTTGCCAGAAGTCGGCAAGCTTCCATCGAAATGAATGAGATCTGGTGGTCTGAATGGAGAATGCTTTTACAAAGTATGGAAGTAATTTAAATTCTGGGCTATTACTGGCTGATTTTCCATTATTTCATTCATTATTTGTTCAAGTCATCCATTTCAGTTTTTATATATAATTTAGTTATTAAAATGTAATAAAATTTTCGGTTTCTAATAAAAAACACACATTTACACAATACACAGTAAGGCAAATTATAAAACCTACACAAACCATTAAAGCGCAGGATGAGTACATAAACACGCTTTCAACAGTAGACCTAAAAAAAACGCATCTATAAAAAAAAATCACAATTTAAAGCAGAAATGATTTTAAGCAAAATCAACTCATGATCAGGAAGATATTTTTGGCTGGATTCACACTGCTAATCTATTGATTTATCGCTTAGCCCCGCCCGTCGAATGCAGACGAGCCAATGGCAGTTGAGTATTAGTTGCACTGGGACCGGAACTCGGACATCTGCAGGTTTCACTGCCATAGAAAAGTATTGTAAGATCCGAAGCTTACATCCATTTTATTGTGTTTATGCTGCCAAAATGGTAAAACAATGTGCCTGGGGTACTTGTAACACCAGTGGCGTAGCAAGTCAGGCCCAGGCCCATATGCAAAAAAAAATTACGGGCCCCCTTAAGCCAAAGCCCCCCCAACCTTGCCCGTTGGCACTTTTAACTGTGGCGCGCAGGTCTGTTAACAACATATACTTTTAATAAGGTAGTCAAATATTTTTACTTTACTTTTTTACTTTAAATAAAGAAAAACGAAATGTTTTGGGTAGTTTTTGACTCCAGACTTCTCTGCCTTCTCTTTTCTCTTTAAGGCCCCACTTTTATGTCTATATTTGTCCATCCTTAATGTTCATGTAGATAGCCGCTATAGTAACCCCTCACACTGTTTTCTTTTTCTTTTTTGGCGCGGCGATGCGTCATGTAAAAAAATAATGGCGTAGTAGTCTACGGCAGCCGCGGAGTGCAAAAAATAAATAAACGCAAACAAGAAATGATGGAGAATTATACATTAGACAATAGAAATAAGAAATCACTAAACATGATATGCATACAAAAATATATTTATTGCGGCCACAAATAAAATTTAATTGAAAATTATTTTTAATCAAAAGCTGGGCTGGGCCCCCTATTGGCCCGGGCCCATTTGCACGTGCATACCCTGCATGCCCAGACGCTACGCCACTGTGTAACTCCAATCATAGGTATCTTGGGAGGATGGTCAATACAATTTATTTTATTCCATTATCTTAACCCAAACAAAATGTGACTTAATATCCAAATCAACAAGAATGTATACATTTGTTCTTAGGTAAGTCAAAGGAACAATCCTTTTATCTGTGCTAACGTCAACTAAACTTATTTATTTGCTTGTTAATTCTGATGTCATCTGCAATCGTAACGACTGTAACATGAGCGTAAGCTTCTCATGCTTGCAATATGGTCTGTAAACCCTCGCTTCCAGATTAATCTTGCTTTCCACCATATTTATATTAAAATCTTTTATGTATCCCTCTGTGGCATATTAAAGTCCCACAAATGCTCCTCGATTTTCAAAATATATAAAAAACATCCTGGGATAGGGTTCTCAAACTGACAGCTTTCATTGTAAGACAGCTAGCAAAAGTTTGTTTGTCCAAGGTGGGAACAGTAAGCGATAGGTCAATTCCGATTGGTTGCCTGTTTTCAATTTTTTTTTTTTTTTGACGACCAGCTAACATCATCTTTTAAAAGCAACTCCGATATCAACATTAACACTGAACACTTGGCAAAACATTTCAAGGTAGAGACACTGACCCAGAACAGCTTAAACCACTGAGGAAGTTAAATGTCGCAATATGTAAAGGACACAGACTAAAATGTTTAAATACAAGATTATACCGCTTTTTCCGGTAAGAAGACATGAAACTTCAGCATTACTCAACTAAGCGATGCCATTGTCCATTATTGCACTGCTAAAAAGAGTCATGTGATCACAGGTGGTGTCTACCTTAGTTGATGTCATTTGCCAACGTCGGTTTATCAATAACGTACGACACATCTTGAGATGGGAATATCTGATATGTCCTCTTACCTCTTAAATTTGGATTCATATCAGATTTATTTTTACATATGAATGAGGACTGAAACCAATCTGAGAATATCGGAATCTATACGCTTTTTTCCTGCTTACACATTTGTGGGTCATATCCGATTTGTGCCACATGAGAGAATAAAATCGGAATTGGGTCACTTTAACCCTCTGGGGTCCGACCATTTTAGGACACTGTCAGAGGTTCTGACATGCTCTTACATTTGGGGCCCTATTTTAACGATCTGAAATGCAAGTGCGAAGCGCGAAGCGCAAGTGACTTTGTGGGCGGATCTTGGGCACTGTTGCTATTTTCCCAGTGGGAGAAATAACTCTTGCGCCAGGCGCAAATCGATAAGGGGTTGGTCTGAAGTAGGTTCATTATTCATAGTTGTGGTTTGGGCGTAACGTCAAATAAACAAATCAGAACGTCATCCAAAATTCCCTTTAAACGCAAGTGCGCAAGTTCCATGGCGGGTTGCTATTATTATGACGGATTTACCAGGCGCACGCCAGGGAGCGGCTCACAGCCGAGGAGACTGTGTTCTTGTTAGAGCAGTCAAATAAAAAGTAATTTTTTTAAATTGCAAAATAGCACCAGGGATGGTTTGCGCCGGAACACGCCTCCTTTTTTGCGCTGAACCACCCAGGGAGCGCAAGTTCATTCCCTAGTTTGCCGACGTGCGTCTGTGGAGGGAAAAACCCGCTGTGCACCGGTGCAAAATACGAATGATACATGCGTCCCTGACAAAGTCAATTGCGCTGGCTGCAAGATAGGGCCCTTGGTCTTTTTTCAGTTGCTTTAAAACATAATAATGGCAAGTGTCTCATAACACTGCGTTTATTACAAACTGGGCTACAATATTATATGAGCTACATGTATGTACATGTTTGTATTTTTGAGAGAAATTTTTTTATGGGTGGTTTTTGGAAAAGAAAAAGTTTTGAGTCACTGATATAAGTCCATAAAACCCATACTAAACATGTTTTAACATGCAATGTAAATGTGACATTTGTCTCTGAAATACTCAGCTGAGAAGATCTATTTAACACGCTGCTGGTCAATCTCCTAGTGCAGTTGCTAGACTTCAGTCTATAGTATGTGAACACTCTGAAGGGGGTGTGAAATCCTGCACTTGGGTCACAGGCTTCACTCTGGGATGCAACGCCCTCTGCAACAATGGCCATATTGATACACCTCTGTACCCACTTTGGTTTGATTCATCTCTGTAGGCTACCAAGGGAACATCCCTTATCCGGTGCTCCAATGGTTAAAACCAAACTCCCACCTGGACAAAATTACTCTGTTTAATTAAAACCCAGGAAAGCTTGGTGTTCACAGCAAGGAATTTAATGAACCTCATTCAATACTGATTTGAGAAAACAATGTTCGTAACGAAAGCACAGATGGGACAAGAATTTGTATGTTGCCTTGTTTAGAATACGTGCCAAATATCAGACCACATTATTCAAGCAGGGGTCTAAAAACAGTTTAATCAGAAAATCTTGACATAACCCATAAACCTAGCCAACATTAGCTGCTCACAATAACATTTCTCAGTAGTCATCACTTATAATATAATTTACTTCCTAAATTACCGTGATACACATGCCTAATGGTTGACATTCAAAGCGAAACAACCCTGATACAAGCAGTGATACATTGTTACAATAACAGCTATAAGCCAACCACATCAGACCTCTGATTATAACCGGTTTTAACAACATAAGGAGGATGCTATTCTAGCATTACAGTAGAATCAAACAGTGAAAATATCCCCTTTTTAAACACAAATAATACATCAAGTCTTTAATGGCTCATTTATCCAGAGAAGGAAATTCTCCCAAGCTTTATTTACTTAGTGAGAGCAGGTGGGTTGAACTAAATACTTCAGAACGTATCTGTCTCTATTAATGGTGGCTAAACCTTTCATGTTAAAGCATTTTGGGTGGGCCTGCTCGCTTGGAGAAACGGTACTTTAACATTTCTACAAGTCCTTGACTTTGACAAGTCTCTGGTGTTTCGCTTTTCTTTTTGTAAGTACGTAACAACAGTGGCTTTGAATTTCTCCTACTCATTTGGCATGTTAATTTTGGCAATAGGCAGCATGTTTTGTTTCTGCTTGCATTGGATGTATAGTTTTCACATGACTAGAAATTTAAAGTAATGAATCAAGTAAAATGTTCAGAATGAAGCACATTGAGGTAATGTGTGGTACACATATTTCAGACAGTCTAAGGGTTTGATCAATGAAACGATGCTGTACCCAGGTCTGAACTCTCGCTAGCCTTGGGATATCAAAAAAACTCATATCTCATGCCACATTTTTCTCTTCTTTCTTGGAAAGCATGTCTTGAAAATAACAGAAGCATAGAAGCACATAATCTGTTCTAGCCTCTGTGCATCTGATCATGTCGAGGCCATCTAATCGCATTTAAGATCTACAGGGAGAACAGAGAGGCTGGACCTTTCATCCTACACCAAAGTCAACAATATGGGATTCTTGGGAAGCATTGCTGACATTCTTGAAAGCAAAAAAAAGATAGACCCCTCTTTCCCAAACTTTAGAGGGAACGAAGTTCTTGTTTGACAGTATGTTGATGAAATAATAAATTGTAACCACATTGTCTCTCTCTCTCTCTCTCTCTCTTTTTTCTCTCTTTCTCTCTCTCGTCTCAGGCAGGGGTGGAGGTAACTGGTGGTTGTGGTGAGAAGTCTGTGCTGTAAGTGGGCGTCAGAGAGATTTATGGTCAACTTGGTCTAAGGCCCTCTTACAGACGGGGCATTCGTCCATGCGGTTTTTACCACACTGAATACCTCCAGATAGCTGGAGTCAGATGGGGGAGGGTGAGAAGATAAATCCTTGGCAAGTGAATGTTAATTAATAACTTCAACGAGGTGATGTTTATACAGATGGATCCTCTTTCTTGTGAACCGGCCACCCTTTTGCGTTGCTATGTCCTGTTCTGAGCTCTGGTTATCTTACCCCGTCAAAATATGAAATGAGCCACTACTTCTCATCTTGGAACTGACTGTACCGCACCCCTGCTGAAATGAGCAGCTTAGATCAGTATTCATTTCCACGCTGGTTAGTGTTGGTTAAGCTTGTGGTTGTGCTTTTTACAAGCAAAAATTAGCTTAAAAATAGTCAAAAAAGGACACTCTGGTTAAGCTAGTTATAAATCAAGGTGAAACCACCAGTACGCCATCATCCACAACATGCAATATGCAGGTGACCAGTTTTGCCAGTCTTTACAGCAGATATGTACAAGTACTTAAAGCAGATGATACTACGCTTATTTAAAAAAAAAATAAAGGCACTAATGGTGGTTATTTGCAGTGATGCAATAAAAGAATAATTTTTGGTTCCCCAAAGTAAAAAATAACATTTTTGGAGATCAGATGCAAAAGCCGCTAACGGTGGTGGCCGGTGACTTCTTTTTTCGAGGGCGCACAATTTGAAATTTGTCACAACACATATGTAGCCCGTCATGTGTGTGGTTCGTAATTTCAAAATATGTGTTCGGCGCGTCGAGTGAACTTGTGTGCATCACGTGTCTTGTCAAAATAAGTGCCTGCTGCAGACACGTCTAAAGGGTTTATGATAAAAGTGACGCTCACATTGCCAGATATTTGCATAATCAGAGTTTACTTTTAAGGGAGTGTCTTGGTTCACATGTGTCACGGTGATCCGTGTCATGTTTTGTGTCTGTTCCATATTCCATCATCCATCATCACCTAAACACTTGTTAATTATCACCTCATTCATTCCACCTGTGTGTCATTAGTCTTTGTGTATTTATACCAGTGTTTGTGTCACACTCATCGCCGGATCATTGTCAGTACTACCATGTTTGTTTCCCGTTCCATGTTCATCTGTTCCTGTGTTTTGCTTACCTGCTGTTATTTTGATTCCTGTGTTTTGTTTCCCGTTAATTTATTAAATGTTATTTATTCAGTCATCAAGCTCTGCACTTGCGTCCTCACTTCCTCACTCCTGCAAACGTATCATGACAACATGCCCATGGTTCACAAGACGCAACAAACACATATTTTGAAAACATGAGCAACACACATGACACTCCGAACACATATTTTGAATTTGCACCACTCGGAAGAGCAGTCACGAGCCGCCACTGGTCGCTAAACGACACCTTTGTAAAAACAAGATAATGAAATTAAAGGTGCAGTGTGTGATTTTTAGAATGATCTCTTGACAGAAATGCAAAATAATATACAAAACTACATGATCAGGGGAGACATTTCATTATGAACCGTTATGTTTTTATTACCTTAGAATGAGATGTTTTTATTTACATACAACGAGGGTCCCCAGACATAGAAGACGCCATTTTGTGCCACCATGTTGCTACAGAATCCCTTAAAGGGACACTTCACCCATTTGCATAAAGCTTTGTATAGTTAGAACCCCAGTCATGTTTTTGAATGGTCATGCATCATTTTCTCAGTTGCCACTGAGACAGGAGAAATACAGATTTCAGTGTTGCACTTCCTTCTTTCAATGATGTAAAAATCATCATTTTGCATCATTGAAAGAAGGAAGTCTAATATCTTTGTTGAGGGAGTGAGACTACAAACACCCCTTTTCTCGGTCAAATAGGCATCAAATTCTAAATGTATGTTACATTTTTACTATAAATATCACACACTTTCAATAAAGATTAATGTTTCTACGGGTGACTATGCTCCTTTGACGGACAACCTTTTTTACTAAGTTGTCTTCGATGGCGGATAACATAGCTTCTCTATGCGTTTCAAAAGCGAGGGGTGAGCAGTAGACTAAGCCGTTGGTTGCAATGCACAACCTCACCACTAGATGCCACAAAAATTTACACATTGCACCTTTAAATGCTCTCAGCACATACTATCCTATGTTCGTCAAGTACCTTCGCTTTTAATCCCAGCCTCAGAAAATTCAAATTTTCAGCAATGTCCTCTAAGTGCACGGAAGATGAACTGGATGACACAAAATTTACTGGAAAATATCGGTACGACCATGTCTAACATTCAAGCCAAATATGGTGGTGACATGCATCACAGCGCCCCCTATGTATTAAGTTTCATCATTTGCAGTGTTTCTAGTTGCATCATTAGTGATTTGGCAACTGTGTCTTCCTTTTGAAGTGGAGGTAATTACAAAAAAAGTTTGCATGCGCTTAGAGGGTTTTGCAGCGAAAGAAAGTCAAATTTGTATATAGTCCTACTATTTTAATCCACATTCTGCGTTGTCTCTCAAAGCACGGCAAACACAGTAAATCTCTGGGGTCACATTAGCCAAACAACGAACACTGAAATCAAGAGACGAGACCGAGGGAAAGGAAGGAAAATTTTTGCTATTAGGACTGCCAGAAATGAATCACAGAATTACTTGGCTGAGGCTTTTGTGGTGAGAATGGCATGAGCTCAAGCTCAAATTCAGAGCCCACAATGGCTGGCCTTAAAGGTTCTCTCATTAGTGTGCTCTGAACAGGAGCACAAGGGTCGTGGTCATGTTCCAAAGTGGGTGCATGAGAGGCCCTTAAAACACTGTCGTCTCCTTTTGATCTCGCAGTTTCATTAAACTGGGAACATACACAACAGGACAAGACCAAGTACTTAGTGTTCCATCCCATGTCAAAGACCTCAAGATGATGTGAGACATTTTGAAATGTTTGGTTTATGTTTGCACACTGACAAAAACAATTACAGATGAGAATTGAGGAAAATAAACCTTATATCTGCATATTATGGTCTTAGCCGGTTCCAATTTAGACCGGTGGGTGCTTTACCTTCTTAAAAGTATGCAAAACCTCTTTAAGACCTGGCTGGGAAATCAGCTAACACCAGTAAACACACACAAAAAACATTTAAGCAGGAAATACCTGTATTCTTTTGGTCATTATGTTTGTAAATGGGTTTCCAAAATGATTCAATACGGTTTCCTTTCTAGGAACTAAATAAGCTGATTTGGGCCAGATTACAAACTTAGATTTGACTGTACATAATAGCTCAGATAAAAAAAAACAGTACGTACAAAAGAATAGACTCACTGTGTGTTCTTGGATACAGTGAGAGGTTTGTACTGTAGCTGAAATTGAGTTGGCTTAAAGAACAGATTGGATATGTAGACACAGAGGAAAAAATTAAATCAAGAAAGAAATAAAACCTTCAAACAACAGTTTTAAAATTGGATGAAACGGCCCTGTATACAACACTTTCTCGGATTTACCACAGCAGGACACAGGGCAAGGTAACAGTAACATAATGCTAATGCTAAACAGAGTACTTAGTGCTTAGGGGTAATATATTAACCCCAGTGACATGGGACACGTGCCTCAGTCTGCCCAGGTCCCAAAGGGATCTGCGTTTGCTAAATGAAAGCAAAGGAGTACACAGGACCCCCAGCTCCCTCCGTGAGCCATCCCCCGATGTTACAGAAAGTACATCCCGATAAATCATGTCCTCAGATCTCCCTGCCAGGAATTCCTACGAAGATTGTGTTTGTCACACCACAGAGATCCGTGAAAAACGGAAACACCAGCACCACTCTCCAAAAATCCAGGGAATGCCATTAGAATCCATTTGTGTCTGAAGAGGCTGGTAAGGGGGGTATTTTTTGATCATTCAACAATTGAAAATTATTCCACCTCTAACTGCATCCACATGTTTTAGGCCGGCTGGACCACACACATGTGCACAAGTACATGCGCAGACACAGACATAACACACACACACAAACAGAAAGAGGTGTCCGTTGCCAGAGAAGCTTGGCTGTGCATAGGGTGTTATGGTGGAAGTAGTCTGTCTATCTACCTGTCTGTCTTCCTGTCTATCTATCTACCAGTCTGTCTTCCTGTCTATCTATCTACCTGTCTGTCTTCCTGTCTTTCTATCTATCTATCTATCTATCTATCTATCTATCTATCTATCTATCTATCTATCTATCTATCTATCTATCTATCTATCTATCTATCTATCTATCTATCTATCTATCTATCTACCTACCTACCTACCTGCCTGCCTGCCTGCCTGCCTGCCTGTCTGTCTGTCTGTCTGTCTGTCTGTCTGTCTGTCTTTCTGTCCGTCCAGTATCCACCCATCTATCTATTCATCTACCTAGTATCTATCTACCTATCTGTGCAGCAGTGGTCTCCAAAAATGTTAAAATAAAATAAAATCAACCAAACAAAAAAGTTTTGAGTAGACTATATAAAAAAGTAGCCCTCCAGATTGTTTAAGTAGCCCTTGCTCAAAAAAGGTTGGAGACCCCTGCTCTACAGTATCTGTCTGTCTGTCTGTCTGTAGTATCCATTCATCAGTCTGTATGTCTACAGTAACTGTCTGTCTGTCTCTCTGCCCATCTATCCATCCATTCACCCACCCATAGTATCCATCTATCGATCCACAGTATCTGTCTGTCTGTCTGTTTGTTTGTCTGTCTAAGCAATGATTGACAGCGGATTTCTTATAAACCTGTCAATATTTTTCAGTTTTTCTCAGTCGCTTGGTACATTTCTCAGATCAGATCTGAAATTCTCAAAACTACTTGTTCAGTCTTCACATCGTGTCACTTGTGCACATCAAAAAGCAGTTTCTTATTTCTTTGAAGAAGTTGCAAATGCTCTGGTACATCCATGCAAATCATTATGTACAATTCTCTGCTGTTTCCTACATTATCAATTGTTCATGTCATGTTGATCAAAATATATTATAGTGGGTCTCTGTTGAATAGTCTCACCCCAAGATTGTCAGGCAATGATTTGCAGCCCACACCAGGATGCTGATGGAGTTCCTCTCACCCTACTCTCCATTCCTAAACCCTATTGACAAATTTTTCTCAGTATGGAGATTGAAAGTATACGATCACCAGCCACATACACGGATTACCCTTCTGGCTGGCATGGATGCAGCATGTGATGATCACAGCAGATGCCTGCAAAGGCTGTATAAGACTGAAATAACCACTCGTTACAACCAAGGTATGCAGCAAAGCATTTGTGAAGCCACAACACACACAACCTTGAGGCGGATGGGCTACAACAGCAGAAGACCCCACCGGGTACCACTCATCTCCACTACAAATAGGAAAAAGAGGCTACAATTTGCACTCGCTCACCAAAATTGGATAGTTGAAGACTGGAAAAATGTTGCCTTGTCTGATGAGTCTCTTTCTGTTGAGACATTCAGATGGTAGAGTCAGAATTTGGCGTAAACAGAATGAGAACATGGATCCATCATGCCTTGTTACCACTGTGCAGGCTGCTGGTGGTGGTGTAATGGTGTGGGGGATGTTTTCTTGGCACACTTCAGGCCCCTTAGTGCTAATTGGGAATCGTTTAAATGCCACGGCATACCTAAGCATTGTTTCTGACCATGTCCATCCCTTTATGACCACCATGTACCCATCCTCTGATGGCTACTTCCAGCAGGATAATGCACCATGTCACAAAGCTCGAATCATTTCAAATTGGTTTCTTGAACATGACAATGACTTCACTGTACTACAATGGCCCCCAATAGAGAATCTTTGGGATGTGGTGGAACGGGAGCTTTGTGCCCTGGATGTGCAAATTGTGCATCCCACAAATCTCCATTAACTGGAAGATGCTCTCCTATCAAATTGGCCAACATTTCTAAAGAATGCTTTCAGCACCTTGTTGAATCAATGCCAAGTAGAATTAAGGCAGTTCTGAAGGCGAAAGGGGGTCCAACACAGTATTAGTATGGTGTTCCTAATGATCCTTTAGGTGAGTGTATATTTACTTTTGAGAGATGAACTAAAGATTTTGAGCAAGAGACTGCCTTTTACAGGTGTTTTGTTATTTGGGTTACACTTTATTTTGATAGTCCACTTTAGACATTCTACTAACTATAAATAACTTTGCAAAGCATGTCAACTAACTTTCAATAATTTGCAACTATACGTCAACTAACTGTCATTAGAGTATTAGTAGACTGTAAGGGTTAGGGTTAGGGAAGAGGTTTGGGTTAGTGGAATAAGTTGACATGCACCTGCAAAGATACTTATAGACAGTTGAATGTCTGTTTAGATATCATCGCAATAAAGTGTTAGTAGATATTAAGCAGACAGTTTACTAATTCTCTAAAGATTGGTAGTTGATAAGTATTTGCAAAGTTACTTATAATTAGTAAAATGTCTAATGTGGACTATCGAAATAAAGTGTTACCGTTATTTGTACAAATTGTTTTGAGAAATGCACTTATTGTTTTGCAAATGTTGAGGATGATTCAAGAAATGTACCAAGCGAGAAAAACTGTAACATTTCTAAACCAAAAGCACCTCAGACAGATTTACTGTGCAGGTTCTTACTCAAGTCATGCTACAAATCAAATGTGACAAAGGGTCATGAGGAATAAATTATTCTAGATAGCTATGTTGCTCTGAAAGTCTTCTGAAAGGAAGAACGCTTAGATGAGGTCTCTTGAGTCATGAGAAAGCTAAAAACTAAATCATCCCAAATATATGCGGATGTGCCTGTGTGAGCCACTGTTTTCCCTTTAATAGACACCGATGGCACTCGAACAACAGACGTTTGTGAGAAAACAATTAAACTGATCAAACGCAATGTTGAATGACATTTGGCACTTTAATTTACACGTAACGGTTTGGTTTCAAACCCAAAGCTTAAATGTGGTATGGCCCTGGATGAGTGTTTTACACCATGGAAGAAATCTATGCCAATTTTATAACACATATGGACCTTATAAAGGTGAACAGAGTAAGTTTGAGAAGTTTGTGTTGCAGCCAAATGATCGGGTCAAGTCAGGTCGGATTCTGGTTGTGTAAGTTTTAAGCACAGAAAAAGGCTACAGAAAAGAAAAAGAAATTATACATCAAGCAGTTTTTGTGAATTAATCTGTAAAATCAGTTCAGAGGTTCAAATCTAAACTAAAGATGAAACATGAGTTGATGTTCAGTCCAGTTACAGCAGAGAAAAATCTGTCTGTAGAAATCTGAAACAACAAAGAAAATTGCAGGAAGTTTTCAGGGTCCTCAAAGTGAATATTAACGCTAAAATAAACAGAGTATAACACCTAATTATAAAACATCATCATGCTTGTCAGAATGATGTAAAGCCAGACGGTTTGTAACGTTGTTTGCAATTGTGTCAAAACACTGGAGCGGTGCTGATGAAAGTTTCATCGACTATTTGAAAACATGCAATAATCACACGGACACAATAAAGCAGCTGACACACACATGTTGTCAATATAAATAATATCCGTCATTTACTTTCAACAATTCTACAAGGGGAGGTAAATGTCTGAACTCTGGACGACCTTTTCTTCAACAATGAACTCGGGTTTGTTTTTGAGGTAACAAGTATGAGGATCCTTTTATTGCTCTGTAGCCTCTTTAAACATCAGTAACATCTGTAAAAACATGCAAACAATAAAGTTAAGCTCCTTGTTTTTAAAACGTGTTGACCGCAGTTCATGTTACTTCACGTGCTATCAGTTTAAATGTAGTTATTTACATCTCATAGAAAGGTCACACACCACAATATGACGAAAATATATTGTGATTTATTATGGGAACTGGTAAAGACTACTCTACAGATTTATTTTAAAAAAGATACTTCCATTGATTGTAAATGATCGTTTTTTAATAACGACTTTTGTTAAAGGATTACTCCACTCTCTTTAAAAAAATCAAGATAATTTACTCACCCCTTTGTCATCCAAAATGTTGTTGTCTTTCTTTGTTCAGTCGAGAAGAAATTAAGTTTTTGGAGGAAAACATTCCAGGATTTTTCTCAATTGAATAGACTTTATTGGATCCCAACAGTTCACAGTTTCAATGCAGTTTAAAATTGCAGTTTCAATGCAGCTTCAAAGGGCTCTAAACGATCCCACCAAGGCATACGGGTCTTATGTAGCAAAACGTTTTACAAGAAAAAAAAATTAAACCACTTTAAAGCACTTTTAAACCACAACTTCTCGTCTTGCACTAGCAATGTGATGTGCCAGCACGACCTCACGTAATTGCGTAAGCACTTCGAAAGGTCACGTGTTACATATGTGAAACAATTTGCAGACAATTTTAAACATTAAAGATTATGAAGGCACATGAATTTTTCAAAATATTAAAGCTCACCGATAAGTGATTTGTAAAAAAAGTCAAGTGGTTTTTCTCCTAGGGGGTTTTTCAACCCCGGGGAGTCAGCTGACATTGGCTTAACTTAGCACCCTCTTCTACATGTTGCACGCTCGCTTGTAAAAAAAAATCTAGTTTTTAATTTCAATGTGACTTAAACAGTCAATCACTTTAAGTCTAAACTTAAGACTTTTCTCTTTAATTCAAATAATTTGTCTAGTAAATGTACTTATCTCGCAATAGTTAGCTTGTACAGAACAAAGCATTCACATAACTCGTCTGGGTAATATACTAATGCCGCAATAGCTAGCCTGTCTGGAACCTAGCAGATATTAAACCACAACACTGTGAGACATTTGCATTCCATGTGAACGGCCCCTACGCTAATAGAATTTTGTTTCTCTCTCCCTGTCTTGTCATCGATGCCGAGAACATTGAGACAAACAGACACCAGTTCCGGCTGCCGTGAAGGTCAACACACCACTGATCTACAGGCTGTCCTTCAACGTAATGCCCAGCCGATGCCTGAAAAATGACCACCGGCGGAACCCGTTTAATCTCCTTATCCGTTCACATATATATATTTCCTAGGGTTTTTCCCTCCTGGCTAAAAAAAGTCAGGATGCTTTTTTCCCTAGGGGGTTTTTCAACCCCGGGGAGTCAACCGACATTGGCTTAACTTAGCACCCTCTTCCATATGTTGCACGCTCACTTGTAAAGTGTATTCATAACCACTGTATTTTGCTACTTATGTTGTCTGTCGATTTTTCTGTGTTTTCCCTGCTTCTATTAATGTAAAGCTGCTTTAAAACAATTACCAATTGGGAAAAGCTCTATATAAATTAAATTGACTTGAATTAAACAAGAACACTACATACAACAACTAACAGTGACAACAACAATAGCATAAATAAAGTCAAAACACTTTTTAAATATCATTAACCACATGCTGCAATGCATGCTGAAAACTTTCAAAATGTTGTTTAATGTAAATGGTTCGGAGAAACACTTACCCTGCTGGAAAAAACAGCATACAAGCAAGACCAGCTTATGTTGTGTTTTGGTGCTGGTTTGCTAGTGAACACCAACTAAACCAGCACCAAACCAGCATCAACACCAGCTAAACCAGCACCAAACCAGCATCAGGACCAGCTAAACCAACACCAAACCAGCACTGGCACCAGTATACCATACTGGTCATACCAGCAAGACCAGCATATGTTGTGTTTTGGTATGCTGGTGATCACCAGCTAAACAAGCATAATTCCCATGCTGTTTTTTTTAGTAGGGTACAGTAAGTACAGTCAACAAAACAGTCTTTGTTATCAACATATTGATGTTTAGTCTTCAGTAAACACAAAAGAAAAAATGTACTACTAAAAAAACTTTGTTACTTTATTACTTTTGGATTTTTTTTACAGTGCATGAACCTACAAATGCATGAGATGTAATGAGATTATCTGGGAATCAAGAGGAGAAGTATAGAGAAAAGGTGTTTGTTAAAGGAAATGTGCCAGGTTGGGAATCTGGAAAGTTATTTTACTGTGCGTATAGACTCTGGGTGTCTCCACTCTTAACAATGCCAACTATTGCAAGCTTCTCATCGGCACTCCTAACAGATGGTGCATCCCAACCTGATTTATTTAACTTTCACGCTTGTAAAGAAATCCACATACACGCCTCGGTCCATTGCGATAGTAGAGAATAAAAAATACAGAAGGGGATGATGTCTCACAAGTCCTTAAAAGGAAAAAGACAGGCACATTTTTGCAATAGTTTCAAATCATTTAAAATCCAGAGAGAGGGGTGTTTTTGTCAAAAAGAGAAAACGTATTACGGTATAGTCGAGGAAGCATAATATTTGGACAGATTTAAACCTCTTAAAAAAAATTCAAGGTGGATGTTTTTTTGAACATCTTAATAATGTTGCGCTTAGCTTCATCGCTTGCATAGAGGCCCGTTAAAGAAACTTTTACATTTGATGTGATATCAGGGGATAGATTTTCTCTACACCACATGTTGCGTGAATGACACGTGTGGTGAAACACATATCTGATGGAGGATGCTTTACTTGGCTCAACGAATGCACCGGAGAATCGAGTGCAGCATCAAAGTTCACAAAAGACTTCTAATGTTCCACAATGCAGTATAACACAACACTGCTAATCCAAACTTTGTATCACCACATTTATGATTTATAACATAAAAAAGAGCTAATAATGTGTTATGAGACTTCTGGCTCAGTTACCTGCTATTCTGGTTTCTTGTTCTGAATGTATTGTGAAATATTTTCTCATATCTACTCATTGAAGTGATCAAACGTGATAGTTTAGTCCTGAAACGGCAAACGTGGGTTTCTGATGGCCAAATTCAGAATGATTCCCTGCCCATGGCTCCCGTCTATTGTACTTCCTGTCCTATCGATCAACCTCACAAAACAAAACATTTCCTAAGCTGTGAACTTGGAACAGCACCTGTGAACATTCTCGAAAAAAGCTTTTGATGGGACATAAGTTTGGACCTGGCACATGCTAAATATTTATCTAGCTGCCTCTGGGAAAAGAATAAAGAAAGGCATGTAAATATTCGGCTAGGCCTGAAGGAAAAGGGAATGTTGGCTTGTCCTCGGACGAATAAAGAAAATATGTTTCATATAGATTATTATTAAACACCATGCAACTAAATTGCAGTCTTTTCTCTCCCATATAAAAATTCTTGGTGAATTTGGGATGGAAAGTTGGAAAATATGCAAACTCAGATGATGTACATCCTAGACTTTAATAAAAGCACAAAGTTCAAAGAGTTACACAATCCAGAAATTATTATTGTTATTATATGAGATTCTCAGTTTTTCTGGCAGATGAATAAAACAAGAAAGCAAGAAAGCCAAATTTCTATTGTAACACGTTTACATTGAGAATGAGCTGTGTGATGCAAAGCAGCCACCACAGTATAGGGCAGGGATGGGCAACTTCGGTCCTGTAGGTGTCGGTGTCCTAAAGAGTTGAGCTCCAACCATAATTAAACAAACCTGAAGCAGCCAATCAAGGTCTTACTAAGCATACTAGAAACTTTGGGGCAAGTTGGAGCTAAACTCTGCAGGACACCGGCCCTCCAGGACCGAAGTTGCCCATCCCTGGTATAGGGCATTGATAGTTCACTGATAAAATTAACTCATTTTCTGATGCTCCTAAACTCATATTTATATTATGAGACTTTAGACTGGATTTCACAGACAGGGTCACATTTGATCAGTATTAAACATCTGTATGAATATCAGCTGACGTCACTCACTTGTCTTCCGCCATTTTGAGTACCTGAAGTGGTCGCAAAAGAACTAGAAGCTATGCCTTCAATTTGCTGTGAGCATCAAAATCGCTATTTTAACAACACTAAGAAGGCTGAACACAACATAATATTTTGCTCGAAGTATCGCCTGTGTCTCTACACGTGAACTCGAGCATTGAGAACATTGTTTGTGAACACAGAGTTAACTAAAAAGAAGGTTTTGAACAACTGACTTTGGATGATTTGGCGTCCACTCGCCGCCTTCTTCCCAGTCAGAATGTATCGATCTCCAATTGCGACGTAAGGAGGGAGGAGAGTAAAGATGGATATCTCCTAAAGCATAGTTCCATAAAAATGCACGGATAATTCTTTGTGTTGTCGCAAGTGAAAAACAATATTGACCTTCTAGTTGAAAAAGGAGCCTCATATGAGATTCATTCATTCGCATTTGGAAATCGATTATTTACGTCTGGCAGAGATGACGAGCGGACACCATAACAGCCAAAGTCAGTTGTTCAAAACCTTTCTTTTTAATAAACTCTGTGTACAGAAACAATGTTGATACTTCGAGCAAAGTTTCATGTTGTGTCGCGCCTTCTTATGTTGTAAAATAGTGGTAGTTCGGTAGCAGTGGACAGCGGCTGGAAGAACGCATCAGGGACCGAGAAGGCATCACACCCTAACCAAGATATATTTTTTTAAAGTAGCGTTTATTTTCATGACAGTCGAGATGCGACATGTTGTCTTTCGTAGCCCTTTACTCTATCCGTAAGAATCATAGACAGTAAAAGATAAGAAATCCGTTAATCGTAGCAAGGTAGCCAATGCTTGTCAGTAGCCTACTGGTACTCAGTAGGTACTCAAGATGGCGGCATGACGTAAAAGGTCACATGACTGAAATCCATCTATTTAAAGAGTTTGGTTCCAAAACGTGATAAACGGCATTTGTAAAAAAAATTAGTTGCCACCAAAATCAGTATTGTATCAGTTCAGTATTAAAAATCGCAAAATCCGATATCAGCCGAGCCATGTTATTTTGTCATCTTTTCTCCCTTTTTTCACAAAACGCGATAAACGGCAGTCCTCATTCTCTGCAGAATGCAATAAATCTGTTTAACAAATCACAGCGCACCATTCAACGCATTGTAAACAATAATGGCGGCACTTTAAATACACACAGAATCCTAGTTTTCCTCATCTACTTTGTACTTCGTGATCAACAAACAAACAAAATAATACTTTTGATGGCATTGTTAAACCTGCCGGCTGTTGCTTGTTCTCACACGACAGCATCAAGCTTTTGTTATACTAACACATTGATCCCAGGGGATCTTATGAAAAATGTTCCATTAATTTACTCAAAGTCAAGTCCAAAACATTTTACAGCTGAACGCTGTCAACAAAGTTCACCAATGACATCCCAAGTATAACAGCAGCAATGACAGTGTTTTTAATATAACAAAGTAAGTGTTTTGAGTAATGCCATTAATGTTTTTATTTTTAATCAGTGTATACCACTAGTGATATATATGAACTAAATTAATATAACATGGAAAAGATGAATGCACAAATTATATATTGATTCAATAGATAGCAATTTTTTAAAAAAAACCTGTCATGGATTTCTCTTGCACTTTGTGGAAAAATAATCAGTTTTTATAATAAATCTTTCAAAATCAATTTATGTATTTGAAATTTTAATGTTATTATAACCTAAAGATGCTATGTGAAAGTTTTTAACAGAAAATAGTGGTTTTCACTTTCTTGGTATAGAAAACACAATTAGTCAAAATGGATTTATTGTGTTTTGGAACCAAACTCTTCATATACAGTATATGTATTTGTCAGTGAGTAATGGACAGTCAGTTAAATCCATGGGCAGTTTACAGAACCTGTAAGTCAGCCAGCCATTTTTGGAATGCAACATGGATATAAGATATCCAAATATCCAAAGGAATGCTAATTACAGTGGAAATCAAACCCCATCAATTATAGTGTTTCAGCAATAGTGCATGTAACCCTTCCCACCCTCTTCCGACCATTCTCTTATGATGGGATGAAATTCACATATCAAAAAATGAATCAAACTAAACTGCTTGGGTCACTCACAATACTTCAACATTTACAAATATTATGCAGCATGTGGGAAAAGATGTTTTGGTATGTAATAACCATCACTGGAGATAACAGATTATTGATGATATAAAGAGACACCATCATTGTTCATATAAACACGCAAAAAAAGTCAAACACATATTTTGAATACTTCAGAACTCAGTCTGTGCGAAAAGTCCAGTGTACGGCAATTTCATAGATCCTGACCCTGTCTGTAAAATCCAGACTAAAGTCTTATAATATATTTATGAGATTAAGGGCATCGAAGTTTGATTGTTTATTTTACATTTTAATCTTTGATGGCCTATGATCTTATGGTTGCATTTTTTTTACACAAATCATCATGGTTATAACATTGTTATATCATCAAAAAAAAAAAAAAAAAGGAATTTAGCTGTGTTTTCAAAGGCAAGGTCACACTGATCACTGATGAAAAGAATCCCACCAAGATTTATTCTGTATGGACGACACACATCCCTCTCTTGTACACAGCTATCCATCTAACTAATAATCGCTAAAAGGCTCATTTGTTTTCTCAATACATGTCTTTGTGCCGGTCCACATCCAGAATATTGAGTCCAGCTCTCAACAGTACACGCCTTTGTGCTTTAACCTAATAAAGTCAACATGTATAAAGAGAAGGCAGATTTATTGATTTAAGGGAACAATACTTGCATATATGACTACACGGCTTCACCTGTATGCAAAAATGACCTCACACATAAACTATGCATTGTTGATAACGATTGTGGAGCGACTTCATAAAAAAACATGCAGGTTGTAATCTAAAGTTTTATACCATGATCCAGAAATATAAACACACATACATACTCACATGCATAACAGAATGACAATTTTAGACTCTACAAAAGTCATTTTTCCAAGTATCAGCAGTAAACAGTATCCAGTGTGTTTTCATCTTTAGAAGATATTTTTCTGTTTAAATCTCTGTGTCTCAGTTTTAATGTAAACCAGTGGGACTCAACTCAAGTGTACACTCTTCAAAAAAGGTACAAGAAGGTAATAAAGTTGTCCCTGGAGTGGTACCTTTTCGAAAAGTAAACATTTGTACCTAAAAGGTGCATATTGGTACCTCAAAACTACACATTGGTACCTTATATACTGGTCCTTCAAAGGTACGTTTATGTACCAAAATTAGGAAAGATTATTTGAAGTATTTACAGTACACCACTCTTGCTTTCCTCCTGTAATTGACCTTTTATAAGGAACTACTTTTAAGGTGCTTTAATTGCTTATTTGGACTATGACAACTGTGGTCACCATGCGCTGTAATTAAAGGGGTCATAATATGAGATTTTTTTAAAGACGTAAAATAAGTCTTTGGTGTCCCTAGAGTGCGTATGTGAAGTTCTATCTCAAAGTACCACATAGATTATTTATTATAGCCACTTTGTAGGTGCGAGTAAAAATGTGCTGTGTTGGGTGTGTCCTTTAAAATGCAAATAAGCTGATAAAATGATGGTGGTTTGTTAAAAATTGAAACTCAATTGTGCTGTTAATTATTTTCTCTCTCGCCATGATTGTATAGTGCAGATTAAGGGGCGCTATTATTGTAATAAGACTTGCTATCTACGTCACAAAACAGAGGAAATCTAAACTACCTATTTTTCACATGCTTGCAGAGAATGGTTTACCAAAACAAAGTTACTGGGTTGATCTTTTTCACGTTTTTGATAGAAGCACTGGGGACCCAATTAAAGCACTTGAACATGGAAAAAGTCTGATTTTCATGCCATGACCCCTTTAAACAACAACTGTGTTATCTCACAAATTTCCGTGGGATAGTCACGGAATTTTTTGCTCATTTTTCCGTGGCATTCTCACGGATCTCCGCATTTTTCCGTGGCCCTGCTACGGACTGTCTTTTTCCGTGGCATTCTCACGGATTGGTTACTCAACTGTTTTGTCCTATTTTCTTACCATTTTTGCTTCAGTTTAGGGTTAGATTTACATAAAATGACATCCCTACCCAAACCCAACTCTAACCCCAACGCCAGGCGACAATTGTTTAAAGTTTAAAAAATATAAAAGAATACATCAGAAAAAATAGTATAAACCAATAGTTAAAGTGACATACTAACGCAAACATCAAATCCAACCCTAAACCGAAGCGGCAATGGTTTGAAAATAGGAAAAAGCAGTTGAGTAACCAGTCCGTGAGAATGCCACGGATAAAGACAGTCCGTAGCAGGGCCACGGAAAAATGCGGAAATCCGTGAGAATGCCACGGAAAAATGAGCAAAAAATTATGTGACTATCCCACGGAACTTTGTGAGATCAGGTTGACTGTGTTACTATGTTTCTGTACAATAGTTCAATTGGAAGAGCATTGCGTTAGCAGCGCAAGAGGTTGTGGGTTTGATCCCAGGAAACACACATACTGATAATGTGTATCCATTGTAACGCACTGGATCAAATGAAAGCATCTGGCAAATGCATCAATGTAAATATACACGTTTTTGTTCTCTTTTTGTGTTTTACAGTAGAAATAACAAATACGCTTCTAAAATGTAATGAGGGTAAATGGTGGCAAGGTTTTCATTCCTGTGTGAACTATTGCTAAAAGACTGGCTTTAGCAAAACAGACATATCTATCCAAATATTTCAACGCATCATTAAACCAATAAAGACTACTTATGACTATCAGTTTGAAAGAGAAAATAAAGTAATCATGCCAATTGTTCTTGTATTCCTGTGGTATTGGTTCTTAAAATGCCATTTGGTTTTTAAATTATATTGAAAACAAGAAGTGAGAGTGTGGGATTTTATCTCACGCCTCATTAGACCTATTTAATATGAGCAACGTGAGGACATGTGAGACTAGTGTACATTTCAGGGTTGAACAAACCTGCAGGTCAGTTTGTGGTGGGAGAATACTTTACGATCACTCTCTGACCAGCTCTTATCAGTCATCATCTCTCTGCGCCAAATCAACCGCCTGTCTGTGAGAATACAAATACAGAGAGGAAAACACAAAGTCAAAGCCTTGCCAAGTGTCAATGAGTCATTGTCCAAGCCGTGCTTTAACACCATACTGCCAACCTCCATTTCCTCTTTCCTGTCCATAGAGGGCCGAGAGACAATCTGAGGAAATCATTCTGCATCGGCCATGCAGAGAAAGGTGTTCATTCAAACAAGAGACCCGGGTATGTGAATACTTTGAGGCTTGAGAAAAATTGGAGCAAATAAGAAAATTGGAGAGCCATACATGTGCGTGACCCTGTCTGTAAAATCCAGGCTATAGTCTCATAT
Source organism: Paramisgurnus dabryanus (assembly GCF_030506205.2). NCBI lineage: Eukaryota > Metazoa > Chordata > Actinopteri > Cypriniformes > Cobitidae > Paramisgurnus > Paramisgurnus dabryanus. The sequence continues at coordinate 20,145,029 of NC_133355.1, read as the reverse complement.
AATCAAATTATATGAGATTAGGAGCATCAAGGTTTGATTTCACTCATTGACGTGACCTTATACTTTATAAATATTAAATATATCAAGGTTTATATTATGTACAGTACTGTAGGATGATTTTATGTAGAAAAGAGCAAATCGCTAAAATGACTTAAAGGGGACAGATAATGAAAAACGTCTCGGTTACTATCGTAACCTCGGTTCCCTGAGAGAACGTGAACGAGACATTGCGTCAGTTAGCTGACGCTATGGGGATTGATCCTTCAATCACGATAACCCTGAAGCCTTATTGCACAACGCCAGTGCAGTTGAAACTCGCGCTGGCCAATGACGCTCAAGACGGCAAAAGAGGGCGTGGCCTTCTCACTATAATAGCAGCCGTCCTGAGCGAATATCTTCAGTAAAAACGACTGAACGAGCGTACAGCCTACGAAGCCGTGAGCACGGCAGCTAACGCAATGTCTCGTTCACGTTCTCTCAGGGAACCGAGGTTACGATAGTAACCGAGACGTTCCCTGTCGAGAACGTTCTCTCGACATTGCGTCAGTTAGCTGACGCTATGGGAGATTGTATAGAACCGCGCCGTGCATACGGCAAGATAGGCCAAGCATAACGAAGCAAACAGCATGCAACAATCTCAATGACCAGCCGATAGCGGCATATCGTACTAATCACCAGCCAAAAACCATAACAGGGCCAGTAGCGTACTAGCGTAACACCACATTAAGCGCGTAAGAAGTAAACGCTAAAGAATTAACAACATACCTAGCGAGCGGACGGCGTCCGGCGCACAAGTTGTAGAAGTGTTTAGATCATTGGACTAGCGGCGGTGAACACAGCACTCTTGCAGTCACCTGTTGACATCCCCAAACGGCGGACGAGGTCCGGCGTTGAAGTTTGTAGAAAATAATCCACATGCAATATTCATATGACTCAGCATCCAGCGAGCGGGTGATTTCCGGCGTCCGGAATGCAAGTGATAATCCGCAAAAACCAATACATGGTGGTATTCTCGTAGTGAATAAACAGAATACTCAGCGAGCGAGCAGCGTCCGGCGCTAAGGTATTCTCAAGTTGGCGTCGCAGTAGCGCCGCCCCTTACACACGACCTGATAGAAACCATCAGGTATGTCAGGCACTGGAGGTGGAGGCATTGTTTACCGAAAGCACTCGGGAGGCCAATGAGGAGACATCCAGATTATAAAACCTAGCAAAGGTGTTCTGAGACGACCAGCCAGCAGCCAAGCATAAATCCTGAATAGATGCGCCTTTATACCAAGCCCATGACGATGCAATAGCTCTCGTAGAATGGGCTCTAATATTCAAAGGGCATCGCACTCCTTGGCTAGAGTATGCCAGTGAAATAGCATCAACCACCCAGTGCGAAAGTCTTTGCTTGGAAACTGGGCGTCCTTTGGTGCTGCCTCCAAAACAAACAAACAGCTGTTCCGCTGCCCGGAACGGTGCCGAGCGATCAATATAAGCTTTTAGCGCTCTTACCGGGCAAAGCTCCCTCTGGACGATCGCGTTAGTAGTCGCCGCGTCATCCGAGGAGAAGGCGGGGATAGAAATAACCTGCGCTCTAAATGGCGTGGATAGCGATTTAGGCACATAACCCGCTTTGGGTTTCAACGTGACATTACAGTCTCCTGGTCCAAATTGTAAGCATTCAGCGTTCACAGAGAGAGCATGCAGATCTCCTATGCGCTTAGCTGAAGCCAAAGCCAGCAGAAGCACAGTTTTTAGAGAAAGCTCCTTCAAACCTACCGTTAGAATAGGCTCAAACGGAGGAAGAGTTAGTGCTTTCAGGACCAAGGCCAGGTCCCAAGACGGTACGGTGGGAGGGCGAGAAGGTCTGAGGCGCCGTGCACCCCGTAAAAACTTCGTTATGAGCTCGTGTTTGCCCACAGAGCGCCCCCCAATATTAGCATGAAAAGCTGCGATAGCAGCAACATACACTTTAAGGGTGGAGGGCATGCTTCCCGTATCCATTCTGTGCTGTAGAAAGGATAGAATAGCTGACACGGAGCAGTTCACCGGGTCAAACTCTTTTTCTTTGCACCACGCAGCGAATACCGACCACTTAAGGGCATATAACCGTCTTGTAGCGGGGGCACGCGACTGCATCAGCGTATCGAGCACACTCTGCGGCAGCGCCGCGTCTGTCAGCGGTTCCCACACACCTTCCACGCGTGAAGTTTCCACTTCTCGGGGCTGGGGTGCCAGATTGATCCGTTCGCCTGAGAGAGCAGGTCTCGTCTCAACGGGATCGGCCACGGGGGAGCCGTTGACAGTTCCAACAGCTCGGGAAACCACGGCTGGTTCGGCCAGTACGGGGCGATTAGTGTCACTGTTGCTTTTTCCTCTCTGATCTTGTGTAAAACTGACGGCAGCAGTTTTATGGGGGGAAACGCATATTTGCTGGCTCTCGGCCACGGCAACGACAGCGCTTCTCCGCCCAGAGGAGAGCTCGTCAACGAGAAGAACAGCGGGCAGTGTGTGTTTTCCTCGGACGCAAACAGATCCACTTCTGCTTTCCCGAACTGACTCCAGATCAGCTCGATAGATAGGGGGTTCAATCTCCATTCCCCTTGGGGAATGCCGTTCCTCGACAGCATATCCGCTCCGCAGTTCATGCTGCCCGGTACATGCGTCGCTTTTATTGAAAGGAGATGACGATCCGCCCACAACAGTATCGCTTCTGCCTGCCTGAACAGCGGCCTGGAGCGCACTCCTCCCTGGCGATTTATGTATGAAACCACCGTAGTGTTGTCCGTCCGGACAAGAACATGATGGCCCCCGATCAGCGTCGCAAAGCTCTGCAGTGCTAAAAAGACGGCTTTGAGCTCTAGACGGTTTATATGCCATAACCGCTCCGACTCCGGCCAGGAGCCCGAAGCCGGGACGCCATCGCACAGGGCTCCCCAGCCCGTTAACGACGCGTCCGTTGTGACTACTTTCCGTCTCGTAACCAGCCCGAGTGGGGCACCCCCGCTGAACAGGTTGGGATCGAACCAGGGTCTCAGCGCTCGCATACATCCGTTCGTAACTGTAATGCGCGCTCGTCCCGATATCCACGCCCTGTTGGGCACTCTGGATCGTAACCATAGTTGCAACGGGCGCATATACAGCAGACCGAGTGGGCAAACCGGTGAGGCTGCCGCCATCAAGCCTAAAAGTCTCTGAAACCGTTTCAGTGGCACAGTGCCTCCGTGGCTGAATACATTCAGAGCAGACGTCAGATCCCGTTTGCGCTCCTCTGATAAGAAAGCCTTCATTGAGACTGAGTCGAGACGCACGCCTAGAAACGCGATCTCCTGCGTTGGAGATAGAGCGCTCTTCTGCAAATTCACACGTAGACCGAGGCTGTCTAAATGCGAAAGTACTGCGTCCCTGTGGCTGATGAGCACCTCTCTGGATTGTGCTAAAATCAGCCAATCGTCCAAATAATTCAGGATGCGAATGCCGCTCGCTCTCAGCGGGGACAGCGCCTGCGTCTATACATTTCGTGAATGTGCGCGGGGCGAGCGCCAGACCGAACGGGAGGACCGTGAACTGGTATGCAGCATCCTTGAATGCAAATCTCAGAAAGCGCCTGTGGTGCGGGGCGATCTGAATGTGAAAATAAGCATCCTTTAGGTCCACTGAAATAAACCAGTCCCCGGGCCGAATGTGGGCGAGGATCTGTTTCAGTGTAGTCATTTTGAAAGCACGTTTGTGTAATGCTTTGTTGATTTGTCTCAAATCCAAGATCGGTCTGAGACCGCCGTCTTTTTTCGGGACGACAAAGTACCGGCTGTAAAAACCGCTCTCTCTCTCTTGCATCGGAACTGACTCTATCGCTTGTTTGGCGAGGAGATTGCAGATTTCCTGATACAAAATCGACTCGTCCTGAGCCCGGACCGTTGACGCTATCACGCCGTTGAAACGGGGAGGTCTGCGTCGAAACTGTAGAGAATATCCTTTCTGAATAATGTTCAGCATCCATTCCGATATGTTGGGAATGGCACGCCATGCATCTAAGCGCAGTGATAGCGGTTGAATGACAGGATGACCTGACCGCTCGTTGCCGCCGAGCGTCTCGTGCGTGACGGGTAGCTCGGTTCTGGGGGGCTGCGCGTTGCTCGCCGGATCGCTGCTCGGGGGCGAGTGACCCAGCGGGACTAATGAAGACCTCTCCGCTCTGTGCAGCGTGTGTGTTACGGGCACAAGAGAGGACGGCCGGGGGGCGGCTGACGCCGCGATAGACAACGGGCTTTTGTGCGGCTCGCTGAGACCGTGCATTAACCCTTCCCGTCCCCGCTTTCTCTGCGACCCGCGCGTCGCGGGGGGGTTCGAAAGCAGGGAGGGTGCGCTGTGCGTGTCTATATGAGGGTGGGAGCTGCCCTGGGGCGAGCGACCCGAAACCAGATAAAGAGGAAAAAGCTCTTTTTGTGAAAAAGTAACATTTTTTATTTCATTCAACACAAAAACATTTAAAGAGACAGTCTCTGCGTCGCCCGCAACAGCCAGGGGGACGCTTGACGAGACTTTCGTTCTCTTGGCGGCGGGCTCGCCGCTCGGCGTTCTCTCTCTCACACCACTCACGTCAGGAACGCGGCTTTGCTCCGGACTGCGGTCCCCCTGGACCCGGTTTCTTGCGACGCTTCCTGGTGGATTCGTGCCAGGGGCTCTTGTGACGCACCACCGGTTCAGGTCTCACTGTCGGGGGCGTCGCCGCGGGGGGTTGCGCTGCCGGCCGGCGTGGCGCAGACTCGGAGCGGTGTCTCGGCGGCGGCGGTCCCGCCGGCGCATGAGACATAGGGCGGCGAGGAAGAAAGTGACTCATGGCTTTAGAACTCTTCACCGCCTCCGAGAATCGCTCCGTGATGGTACCCACGGCGTCACCGAACAGGCCAGATGGGGAAACGGGAGCGTTAAGCAGCGTCTTCCTGTCGGCCTCCTTGAGATCTGTGAGGTTTAACCACAGCTGGCGCTGCATCACCACCATGAAGCCCATGCTGCGTCCGATAGCCTGCGCCGACTTTTTGGTGGCTTTCAGCGCGAAGTCCGTTGCCGCCCTCAGATCCCTGAAGGTACTCAGGTCCGTGCTGCCCTCGTCCAGCGCCTTTAGAGCCCGCGCCTGGAAAATCTGGAGGACCGCCATGGTGTGTAGCGACGACAGAGCCTCCCCTGACGCGGCGTAGGCTTTATCAGCCAGGTGCGCCGTCATGCGGCACGCCTTAGAGGGTAGTGAAGCCTCACCACCCAAGGAGGAGGACGACGGGCAGAGATGGGCCGCCACGGCTTCCTCGACGGGGGGGATATGCAGGTATCCACGAGCCTCCGCCCCGTCCACTTTAGAAAACAGCTCAGACCCGCCGGCGCGAGCGCGGACGCCCTGGGGGGTCGCCCACGCTTTGGTGACCTCATCGTGCAGGTCTGGGAGGAAAGGGGCACTTTTCCTCGGAGCGGCGGCGCGGCGGCCCGAGTCAAAGTACCACGAATCGAGCTTGCTCCTTTGGGGTTCTTGCGGGGAACTCCACTCGATCTCTAAATCCTGCACGGCCTTAGAGAGAATGCGCACCAGCTCTTCGTGAAAGGAGGGGGGGTGGGCGTCAGCCTCCGACGCGGCAGGCGGAGATTGGTCCCAATCTCCGTCAGACGCCGTCAGTGACATCTCATCCTCCTCTGCGGGGACCCCAAAGGAGACAGACTCGGCAGCTCCCGGTTCAGGACGCAGGCTCTCGGCGACGAACTGAACCGGAGAGCGACGGGGAGGGGAAGCGCGGCGTTCCGGCACGCGCTCGCTCTCCGTCGGTGGCTGAGCCCCCACCAGCGGCACCTTGGCGGCAGTGGGAGGCTGCAGCGAGGAGCTTTCGAGAGCGATGTTGAGCCGAGTCCTGAGCACCCTCATTGTGAGCTCATCACAATGAGGGCACTCCGACCCAACCAACGCCGTCTCTGCGTGGAGAAGCCCCAGACATACTATACACAGTTTGTGCGAATCGGGCGGGTCGATAGGACCTCCGCACCGTGAGCACATTCGCGACATCTGGATCGCTAAGAGGGACGTCCGTCTTATCCGCGTACTCAACAGATGTCTTCGTTGCAGGGTAAAACTTGCTCGTGAAGGAGAAAATACTGAAGATATTCGCTCAGGACGGCTGCTATTATAGTGAGAAGGCCACGCCCTCTTTTGCCGTCTTGAGCGTCATTGGCCAGCGCGAGTTTCAACTGCACTGGCGTTGTGCAATAAGGCTTCAGGGTTATCGTGATTGAAGGATCAATCCCCATAGCGTCAGCTAACTGACGCAATGTCGAGAGAACGTTCTCGACAGGGAACCATTTTTACCTTGTGTTGAATAATGGTAGTCTACCCGCATTCACGGACATACAAAAAGTGCTAGACATGCTAAACAGCTCAGTCTCATAGAAATTTCTCTTTTAGAAATGTCAGCCAGAAAACGGCCCAATCTGAAAAACTGATGCTTATGACATCACAGGCATCTAACTGCCCCTCCACTTTAAAATAATTGGCTACATTTTTTGAGTGGCAGCAAAGTCAGCCAATCAGTAATGAGATTGCAAGTTAAGCCAGTAGGGGGAGCCAAATAGGAGCAAAACCACTTGTTTAAAATCCCCCACCCTAATATAGCCTGGTCCAACCAGACTCTCGTACATTCTAGGGATGTGCATCGATGCATCGCGCTCCCATTAAAAAGACCTGTCTGAAATCGATTCTGAATCGTAAGGCTCCGATTCAGTGTTTCATGCACAGCTTGTGCATGTACTACGGCTCTGTGATCAGTAGGAAGTCCTTATCAATCTAAAATCACTACAAGTTTGACTCGTTTATAACGTGCATTTAAAAAAGCAACACTCGTCAAACACAATCATTTAAAATATTCTTTATTATCATGAAAATACCTGAAACAATCTGAAGAACAGCGATATAAATATTCCTTTAGACATTTCCTGGAATAGTGTTTGGTATACTACTTCTTCTGTGGCACAAATGGTGTTTCTAAGCGAGAGCGCCCCCTGGCTTTTGGATGTGCCTGCATTTCACCGTAATTCATTCAAATTCATTCATTGAGAAAATGCGCATTTGCCCGATTAATTGTCACAACCCTAGTACATTCATTTCATTTGTACAGAGAGTCTGGCCACGCTCCATTGCAAAGCGTTACTTCCGTTAAGGAGGGTCCATTGTTGAAGTTTAAAACTATTGGATCTGCCCAGAGTCACTCAGGATCTGCCATAGCCAATCGCTAACGTGTGGTCGTGACGTATATCATGCACCGAAACCGGACGGAAACAACAAGTCAGAATAATCAGACAAACAAAGCTTAGCAAACCTGGTTCTTGCTCCGGCTTTAACTTCTGTATATTCGGCAGTTTTGCAACAACGAACCGAATAGCTTTTCTCACGTCTTTCTCTGCTGCCATTACTGAACTACAACTCAAACTGACGCACGACCTAAACGTCATCGTTCTTAGCCACCCCCCATCTGTTCGCTGATTGGTCCTGCAGATTTTTGCAGGAGAAAACGAAACTCTATAGAGCCATCCCAGACGTACTGCTGAAGCGAAATGAAAATTAAGCGGAAGCACGTAGGAGGGCGGAGCCAGGCTAACCCTAATAGAGCTATCTGAGAGAGGTTTTTAGGAAGCTTCTAAGGCATTACAGACCCAAACAAAATTTTTTTTGTCTACATGTCACATCACAGAACAAGGATAAATACCCGTTCAATCATTCTTTGTCACATTTAAGCTGGGTTTTTACAGGCAAGGTCACGTGTTTCATTTAAACAAGACAAGACACGGTTTTCCACCTTTTTGCGTGAACATGTCACGCATTTCTGTTTACATGTCACTGCCACTGACCTATTTTCTTATCATTGTCGCTTCAGTTTAGGGTTAGATTTACATAAAAAGACATCCCAACCCAACTCTTACCCTAACGCCAGGTGACAATGGTTTAAAAATCATAAAAAATAAATCATGAAAAAAGGTATAAACCAATACTTAAAGTGACATCCTAACGCAAACACAAAATCTAACCCTAAACCGAAGTGTCAATGATTTGAAAATAGGACAAAACAGTAACAAATATGTGACATATTCATGCAAAAAGGCGGAAAGCCATGTCAGTGTCACGCTTAAGACTCACAAATTTACGTGACTATAGGTACATAATTTCGTGATACAGGGTTACCATGCTATATGTCTTCATACAATATACAGTTTACCAAATGTGCACATGAAAAGGTAATGCTAATGTCATATCATGGTGATTCTGACCTTATAATAAAATTAACTACAGGTACAAAACATTGAACAATTTCATTTGATCTGTGACTTTTAGGTAATCAAATTGATCTTGATCTATATTTTCACAATTCATAAATCCCTTTTTTATTGCATAGGGTTGAGTTTGCATTTAACCTTGTGAACATCCTTAAGAGTCTGTTTTTCTTCTAAGAAAAAGTATAAGCAGACCAAAACAGAGAAAATAAATGTTTTCTCCTTTTCCTGAGGCTTTGACAATCATTTGCACACAAATGTCATAGCCTCTCTTTTCCCTTTCTTGTAATGTAGAAACACTGAGCTAATGCCAAAGGCTTGCAGGCTCTGCTAACAGCTCATGCATGTCAATCTTTTATAGATGCCACTGACCTCTAAATAAATCATCGAACATCGAGCGGAGTACAGGAAACCGAAGCAAAAATCATCACAAGATGATAATGATGGACTCCCAGAGGCTTCATACTGGGACTATAGTACATGTTTCATGTCTGCTCCCATGGTTACTCATGTAAGCCCCCATAAAAACTGAGAATGATCCGTCTAAAAGAATTCAGAGTGGTCTTATACTGCAGAGTGATTTATTCAGCAGACTTTAATGTGAATTGTTTTATTGTTGATCCGTGCTTGCGTTCAGGAGTCTGGTTGTATATTGCATGCTGTACATCAATAACACGAGACCTTTAAACAAGTAAACATGCTTTTTACAGGGCTGATTAATTAAAAGAGCCGAAATATGTTATATGTTCTGCAGCCGCATGGGTCAGTTTAGTGTCACTGACCGATAATGATAAGAAATAAATGTACAAAAACTGTCCCTGGGGTGGTAACCTTGTAAAAAGTTCACCTTTGTACCTAACAAGTGCATATTAGTTCGTCAACTTCAAAGAAACATACAGTACTGGAACCTCAAAAGTACCTAACTGATACATATTAGGACCTTTTAAAGGGTAGCGTCCCGGTGTGGACAAGGTTTGTATCTTTATTTGTATATGTACATTGAATGTTATTATAAAGCAGATATTGCAATCCATAAAAGGTTATCTAAAGTGTTGAGCCCATGAGGTTTTTGTTCACAAAGGTTGAGGATCCAAAAGCTTTGCTTGATGGTCAAAAGGTCACCAAGAGGGATATGTGCCCTTTTGTGGTGCTTTGTTTGAGGATGAGTGCCTAAATACACAGTTCTCTACAAAAGTCAACATTTTTTTACTAAATAAATACAATAAAAACAGGACTATTTTAATGGTGTGGAAAAACATGATTCCAACTCTTAAACATAAAGCAGTTAATCATCCGATGATTCTCTCTGGACATTTATTGAACTTTCCACCGATATTCAATTACTCAATGACATCTGCCAATAACGATACATACCAAAAGTTTTGTTTTTACTTCTTGTTTCATATTATTATGTTGTGAACAGTGCAGAGCATACAAGCTAAAATTTTGTTGTCATTGTTACACAGTTCAAAATGATTAGACAGCGTGAGTTCAGTTGATACCAGGATAGTACCTGCCCTGCACTCTAAAAATGGCTGTTTTTTTAACCCATAATGGGTAAATATTGGACAGAACATACCCTGGGTTAAAACTGACCTAATGTTGGGTTGTTTTAACCCAACTGCTGTGTTATTGTACCCCATGGTTGCATAACAACAACCCAACATTGGGTCATTTTTAACCCAGCATGTGTTCTGTCCAATATTTACCCATTATAGGTAAAAAAACCCAGCCATTTTTAGAGTGTGATCATAAGCTTTTTTAAACAGTCGGTCAATGTCCGATAGTGTGAATATTTTCTTTTATCCGCTGATACCGATTATAGGCCTATGGTGCATCCCTAATTGTTATAAATAAATAATCCTTAAAATTTTGAACAGGCATTTCTCAGCAATAGCTTTGGAAAATCATAAGAGATCATCTCTCCAGACACATTTGCAATTGCAAACATTTGTCTGGTATGTCTTTATGACACGCTGGCCCCTGTGGATCTCCCAACAGCAGCACTGGGACTCCCACATTACAGTGAATAATCATTAGTGTCTCTTGGTCCATCTTTCAGCTACGCTAAAAATAAAGGGAGCCGTCTGCACTGTTGTCTGGTCTGGCTGACTCAGACACAGTTGTGTTTGGATACCTGATAAAATATTAGCACAAGGAATTGTGGAGGTTATGATGCAAGAAGGGAATAGCTGTTTTTATGGTACATGGATGTACACATTTATCTGTGCTTACTGGCGCAACATTCAGCTGTTGTCCAGATGTGCAGATTGAACAAAAAGGTTTTACTGGCATGTACACTGTAAATAATTAGCTGTAATTATGCAGCTGGTTACTAGTAACTTACTGTAGAAGCTAAAGACTGAAAATGTTTCATGTTCATTTAACTTTGAACAAACTGTTGCCACTTGCCAGTAAATGACATAAATTTTAAATCTACTTTAAGTTACTAGCAGCTAGTTGCCAGTAAAACCCATTAATACTGTAATTTCTACAGAAATATTTTACAGTGTACTTCACTGACAGCACAGGCATGCCGGCAACCAAATACAGTATATATGACATCAGATACACATACAGTCTTGTTCAAAATAATAGCAGTACAATGTGACTAACCAGAATAATCAAGGTTTTTAGTATATTTTTTATTGCTACGTGGCAAACAAGTTACCAGTAGGTTCAGTAGATTCTCAGAAAACAAACAAGACCCATCATTCATGATATGCACGCTCTTAAGGCTGTGCAATTGGGAAATTAGTTGAAAGGAGTGTGTTCAAAAAAATAGCAGTGTCTACCTTTGACTGTACAAACTCAAAACTATTTTGTACAAACATTTTTTTTTTCTGGGATTTAGCAATCCTGTGAATCACTTAACTAATATTTAGTTGTATGACCACAGTTTTTTAAAACTGCTTGACATCTGTGTGGCATGGAGTCAACCAACTTGTGGCACCTCTCAGCTGTTATTCCACTCCATGATTCTTTAACAACATTCCACAATTCATTCACATTTCTTGGTTTTGCTTCAGAAACAGCATTTTTGATATCACCCCACAAGTTCTCAATTGGATTAAGGTCTGGCCACTCCATAACATTAATTTTGTTGGTTTGGAACCAAGACTTTGCCCGTTTACTAGTGTGTTTTGGGTCATTGTCTTGTTGAAACAACTATTTCAAGGGCATGTCCTCTTCAGCATAGGGCAACATGACCTCTTCAAGTATTTTAACATATGCAAACTGATCCATGATCCCTGGTATGCGATAAATAGGCCCAACACCATAGTAGGAGAAACATGCCCATATCATGATGCTTGCACCTCCATGCTTCACTGTGTACTGTGGCTTGAATTCAGAGTTTGGGGGTCGTCTCACAAACTGCCTGTGGCCCTTGGACCCAAAAAGAAACATTTTACTCTCATCAGTCCACAAAATATTCCTCCATTTCTCTTTAGGCCAGTTGATGTGTTCTTTGGCAAATTGTAACCTCTTCTGCACATGCCTTTTTTTTTAACAGAGGGACTTTGCGGGGGATTCTTGAAAATAGATTAGCTTCACACAGACGTCTTCTAACTGTCACAGTACTTACAGGTAACTCCAGACTGTCTTTGATCATCCTGGAGGTGATCATTGGCTGAGCCTTTGCCATTCTGGTTTTTCTTCTATCCATTTTGATGGTTGTCTTCCGTTTTCTTCCACGTCTCTCTGGTTTTGCTCTCCATTTTAAGGCATTGGAGATCCTTTTAGCTGAACAGCCTATCATTTTTTGCACCTCTTTATAGGTTTTCCCCTCTCCAATCAACTTTTTAATCAAAGTACGCTGTTCTTCTGAACAATGTCTTGAACGACCCATTTTCCTCAGCTTTCAAATGCATGTTCAACAAGTGTTGGCTTCATCCTTAAATAGGGGCCACCTGATTCACACCTGTTTCTTCACAAAATTGATGACCTCAGTGATTGAATGCCACACTGCTATTTTTTTGAACACACCCCTTTCAACTAATTCAACTACTTGCCCAATTGCACAGCCTTAAGAGCGTGCATATCATGAATGCTGGGTCTCATTTGTTTTCTGAGAATCTACTGAACCTACTGGTAACTTGTTTGCCACGTAGCAATAAAAAAATATACTAAAAACCTTGATTATTCTGGTTAGTCACATTGTACTGCTATTATTTTGAACAAGACTGTACATGTATGCTGTATATACGAAAAGCTCAGATACGAAGCCTCTAACAAAAATGAGATGATATTAACCAAATGCTCTCTCCACATATTATACATTCATCAAATATATTCGCTTCAAATTTGCTTAACCGAGGCCTCAGGCCAATTAGAAATACCGCTTTGTTGGCAGAATCCGTTAAACACCACAACAATATTTGAACGACAAATAAGGAATTTGACGAATGACTGTATCCGGTTAAAGGAGGTTTACAGAATATATTAGGATATTGAATTTAGCCTTTAACATTTATTCAGAAAGGACAGTGAAAAGTGACTGGGGACTTTTTTATAAGTGGAATTATTTTGTGTACTTAGAGGCTTTTGCAGAGAAAGTCAGATAGATTTGTTACCAATGAAATGACTGAATTGCCATTTCAATTACTGACTATTAACACTTTCCTTGCCATTGTGAAATGACTGAACCTGCATAAGAGCCTGAGAAAAAAATGCCCATTTACAAGAAATCATGTCAGATGCACTTTGAGGGTTTTGCATCTGAACTCTTCATATCTAAATTCAGTATTATTATCTGAATGAATTCTTAGAAACTACATCATTGAAAAATCTTAAAAAGGCATGTGAAACAATATTATTATTCACAATAAGTGTTATTTTTCAAATTGTTAAAAACTTCTGAGGTCCATTTGGCTTATTTGATTTCAATGTTTCAGAAGAAAATAAATGTTAATACTTTTATACATTTATAAACAATCAAAGTGTAACAGTTTCAAAATAAGGAAGATAATGAGTTTCAAGCTATATTCAATAGACTGTATTTATTTACGTTTCCATTTTTTAAATCGTATTTAAATCGTGTTCAAAAATTAATATTAATGAAAAATAGCCTACATCAGGTCTCTCTGGTATATGTTGACACAGATTAGCAAATGTTTAAATGTACAAAGAAAGCAACGGATTTAGATTTGCTACTTTTTAAAACAAATACCTTAGTGTCCCAGGTCAAAAAGACGTAGTATTTAATGTATTAAAAATATACTTAAAATACAAATAGTATGTTTATAATACATTTGTATTTCCAACATACTTATTTGAAGTGTATTAAAAATACGTTAAATTGCATTTAAACATATTTTTTAAAAGTATACTAGAAGTACACTGGTAATAAATATATACTTAAGTACATTTTTAAGAAATATGCTAAACTTAAGAATATTTTTAATGTATTTATATTAAGTGTACTAGAAGTACATTGGTAATAAATATATACTTAATTACATTTTAAAGAAATATGCTAAACTTAAGAATATTTTTAATGTATTTGTATTAAGTGTACTAGAAGTACATTGGTAATAAATATATGCTTTATTACATTTTTAAGAAATATGCTAAACTTAAGAATATTTTTAATGTATTTATATTAAGTGTACTAAAAGTATGCTGGTAATAAATATATGCATAATTACATTTTTAAGAAATATGCTTAACATAAATGTACTTCTAGTGAAGTTTTAGTATATTTGGATAAAACATATTTTTTTCAAAACATGATTCATTAATTGTAATAAGCTAACATTGAACTTTCCTCAAGCATTTCAACATTATATCATTCCGATTGCATAATAAACTATTTTTTCAAAGATTTGCTTAAAATCTTACGTTTGCTAGTGTTTATGTTCAAACAACACACGTGACACACGTGACTAAACCTGATTGGTTGTTGTCATAGTAACACGTCACGGTGCTATTTGAAAGCAGGGCTGCGTTCAGCCCCGACAAAACGTTGCACAACGTTTATTAAACAGAAACGTTATGCATTGAACACCCTGTTGTGATGACGCAAGAGTTGCAACTACGGTAGCTGAGAGGCCATTCTTTGTGTTCTTTTTTAAATGTTTCTGAAGCCTGATGAAATCGTTATAAATGTGTGTTTAATACTGTAAAATACCCTCGATGTTACAGTCACTGACCTTGCCGTCTAGAATGAAAGACAACATTCCAACTTGAACCCATTGAGAGAGCTGTCTCTTTACTGTCGCGTGGTTTTATACATCTTGCCGCTGATTGGGCTGACATTTCTGACACACCCACCAAACAAGAGAAAACGCTTCTAAAACCTGTTGCATTCCGTTGCACATCGTTTCAAGGAAACATGTCGTTCAACCCGGAAACCGTAGCAAAACGTTGTGCACCGGTGTGAGATTGAACGTGCCCCTGTAGTTGTTCAGTGAGTTCAGTTCACGAGGTGCATGTGGTTGCTTGCGTTAAACGTATAAACTGTTAAATTAGATGGCGACTCTGCATTAAACGTATTTATTTAATTAATCGGCGATCGTATTTCACCAGAGGACTAAGATAAAACAACTCGATTTAAAATATGAGCAGTTTTAGTGGATCTGACGTCGAGGGAAAAAGTATTTCGCTTTTTGTTTGGAGATGAACGAGACAACACGAGGGTAAGTGATGACAGATTTTCGCATTTCTTTATTAAGTTAACTATTAAATAAGTAAACATTAAATTACATTTAACCCAGCTTCTTTATGTAACGTTATGTCTGTGTTACGTGTGGTAATTTGAACATGTTTATTTTCTGACTAAAGTTAGGCATTTCTCTTAAGCATTTCAGAAATCATTAAAACCTTTCGGTTTTTTTTAGCACAGCGACATAAATATGACCAACCAGATCCCAAGTAGACAGGAACAAATGAAGATATAGCGCATAGAAAGACTTATTCTTGGTGGTAAGTTTGTTGTTGCTATTTGTTTTCACGTTTAAGTTTTTCTAATGTTTCTCTTGCAACGCTAACGTTAGTTTAAAATGAATGTTTGAGCTGTCTTACCTGAAAATACCATGATATGACCATATGGTTATTATAACTCCAGTAATGTTCAATGACTAATGTTTATATCAGTTCAATCTTGACAACCTTATTGTCTTTTTGTTTATTTTTAAATGTATTTCTAATTACATATGGACACAAAAATGACATTGTAAGAAGGGATACTTTTATGAGAGATTGTAAAACAGCCTAGGCTGGGTTTGATTATATTATATTGTCTTAAATATATTGTACTCGGGGTAAATAATTCTTAAAACGAAAACAAATCATTAATCATCATTTACCTGCCTGTTGTTTTTCAGATCAACTGCTATTGACATTTTTGAATTGGGACAATTGTGGAGTGATTCGGAAGAAAAACGTTTGCAACACATCCATTCCAGGTGGCTAATTTCTGTCCTTTTGAATTATTCTTGTAAAAACCGTTTGTTTTTATTGTAAAGCTGTAAGGGACTTGGCCTAGTCATCCTTGCATATACCATTTGGCAGGGCACCAGACTAACTTTTTTTACTAGGAGCACAGTGGCCCCCAACTGAAAATTTTAGGGGCGCAACCAGAAAATTAAGGGGCACACACGGTAAAACAACATGCTAACCAAATATTCACATGTCTACTAATTTATACTGTATTACTAATAAATACTTTAATTATAGATTCAGAAAGTACAATGTACTTTTTCAAATTCAGTGTCATATCACAAAATAAAGGTCAAATTTGCTGGTCGCACATGTGCGACCGGATGTAAAATTCAGTGGCACACTCTCAAATTTTGGTGGCCACCATTTGATAGCAGTCTGGAGCCCTGTTTGGCATCATTTCTGATTTCCTTAAATCTCCTTAAACAGAGGTGAAGCTTAAGTTTGCAAGACCACAATAGACAAACAATGGAAAATGATCTAGGTTCAAATAAAACACAATTATCAATGTAAAACATGTCCTGTAATACACACAGGTTGCTTTATTTCATGAGCCTGTTCTAATCCTATCTTCATTCCCACTTTTAGACTGCTCTGACAGATAAAACTGACACACTTGATGAGGACACAGTCAAAGCTTTAAAAGGTAAACTGAGAAGTTAACAAAACTTCCATACATGCATATCTATGCCAATTATTCATTCATTATTGGTTAATTGGTATATTCTGTTTCCTTTTCACAGACCGTGTGATAAAGCAGTCTTCAATTACTACGGTGTCTGAATTGCAAGAAGAAATGACCCTCCACTTAAACATGTGACATCTAAACTGTTTTGTGTTTTAGTTCAGCTTTTTATAGGTTTATCTTAAGTTGGTTAAAGGCGGAGTGCACTATTTTTGAAAGCCAATGTTAACATTTGAAATTACCTAAACAAACATGCCTCTACCCCAATAGAATCTGGACCTTCTTTTGATAGAGCCACCACACACATACGCAACCCCGGCAAGGATGTCGGTTAGTAGACACACCCCTTACTGCTGGTTGGCTACAAGTGTGTTTTGGTAGTCGGCCCAATTTCCTTTTCCAAAGCGTTTTTCAAACATTGTGCACTCAGTCTTTAAATTGCACTTAAAACATTTTTTTTCAGTAACTTTTTATGCAGAGAATTACATTATGATTATTATATAATCATTGCTTATGAATATTTAGTGATTGCATATTCATAGTGTACTTTTCATTAATACATTTAATGTTAATGTTGTACAATTTGATAGAAGTAGCTCTGTAATTGCATTTCTCTGATATTTGTTTTATATGTTTCTCTTTGGTCAAGAGATTATGTATGTCTCTGTGCTTGATTAATTTAATTTAGGTATTTTTGTAATGTACACAACACAATATGAAGTATATTAAATTGTTCTGTATTCAAAATCTGTGTATGTGTCTTAATATTTAATGATTTTAATATAACATTTTAAATATTAAAAACAGCTTTATAATAAAATAGTAGTATAATGCTAATACATTTCTATTAATGTAATGCTAGTATATTTCTAATATGCTGAAGTACTATTAAAGTGTTCTTAAAGCACAGTTAAATTAAGCTTTAAATGTATTCTAACTGTATTTTTAAGTGTATGAGAAGTGCATTTCAAATGAATTTTAAAGAAGTACACTTAAATTGCACTAAATATATTTGAAGTTGTTCCAATTTAACACAATTTCAATATATTAAATATAATGCAAATAGATTAAAATTGACTTTAAATATATATTGAAATGCATTTAATATATTTGAAGTGGGTTCAATATAATACATTTAATATGCATTTAGTATAGTAGCTTTTAAATATATTAAGTATGTCCCAAAAAAAATACTATTTAAATATATTTCTTTTTCACCTGGGGTACTTGAAAGGGAAATAAAGATATCTTTCTTCCACATGTAACTCGAATGCAAGAACGAAAAAACAGACTCGGTTTGATAAACATCTAGTAGTATAATTATCCATCCCTGTTTAGGTCGGCAAAATGACTACGACTGGCTACAGTCCCTCCGCAATCATTATCTGGCAAATAACAGCAGGTTACCTATCAGCAATCCTATCTTCAACAGTTGCCCAGTGGATCATTTAGATAAATGTGATTATAAAAAAATTGAGGAAGCTCATTAACGTTCTGATTTCCGACCTTACTAGATTTCATAGCTTCCAGTTCAGAAGGAAGACACATAACTCTAAAGTCTCTCCTAAAATAACAACTGCAGTTTTCTCCTGGGTCGCTTTGGGATTTAGATAACTGACGTACGTACTTCGAGTGAATGAAGTCATGTGGAGAATGTATTACGACACAACCAGGCACATGCCTGATCGTGAATAAATGAATCAACGGGACTCTACCAATTACAGTCATCAATCCAACAGCACCGCCCTCGGGTGATGTCATTCTTCACTTAATGTTCTCATGCTTACATTGCCTAAGTAAGCTACTGAGACCATATTTCTCCACAAACGAGTCGTCTGTTGACTCCAGATATCATGCTTTTTTCCATAAACAGAAACACAAACCGAAAGCAGAAAAGATTATAAAAACATAAACATTTGTCAACCCTCTAGTTGACAAATTTGCCTTGTTTGCCAAGTGCTTAGCATACAACTTGGGAAAAGTAATAAATCACCAGAAAATAACATTAAATAAAAATAAAAAAAAACTTTATGCTTAATACAATAACATATTCACACTACCATTGCATGGCCAATGCTACATTACAAGTTGTTCTTTATACAGTAAAAACTGTAATGATATTTAATAAATCAAATGAGAAATAAATTCACAAGCATAACCATAAGGCAACATACCTAAGTAAAATCAAGATAACTTTTTTCATGCAAATGTTTTTCTCTTAATTGACGAGATAACTCAAGATAACTCGTCAATAGCGGGGAAAGAGTTTAGAAGATAGTATTTTTGTTAATATATTGAACAGGAGATCAGAAGCTTAATAAAGATTTTTTACAGTCTTCTTGGCTCATTGCACTGCACATACACATTAAGATGTACATTCAATACTCGCATTACATTTTCCACAGCCTTACTGTACCTGCTTTATAGCTCACACATGTAATGAATTATGAAATAAAAATAAAACATTCAAAGTATGTAGGTGGCCTAAGCACATGGGTAAAACATTTACTGGATGCATGGTTTGAATTTAATGACATTCGAGGGATTTGCTTTTTAAGACATTCCATTTTGGGGTTATATGATCTGTGATCAAATAGACTTTTTATATCCTGTATTCTAATGAAGTTTAAATGAAGAAAGAATTAATGACTGATCACATTCACTTTAGGCTAATAGGCACGCGGGCTGTAATTTTAACAGCACTCTTCTAAAGCATGCCAAAAAGTTCAGAATGAAAACACGACAGCAATAAAAACTCTTGAAATAGAGTCTAATAAAGTGCATTGTCTGTAATCTGTAAAACTTCAAAGTGCAGAAATACTTCAGTCACTGAATGTGTATCATCTTGCAATCTGAGGCCTTTATGTGATTAAATAAAATCAGTTCACAGTCTGCCCAATGAACATCTGGAGGAGCGCCTTGATGTATTGGTTCCAGCAAGCGTGTTAAAATAGTCCATTTTCAATTTTCACGTCACACTTAAGATATTTTCATTCATAAGAGCAACAGTGTTTACGCGGACACAGTGGTAATTGCATTCGTATGCGACTCAAGGGAGAGATGTTATATGTGTTTCCACATGTTTAACATCTGATACTTCAGAATAATCAAATGGATGATGCTATTTCACACGTCCTGATATCAGAATTTAAATGCACGGGCAGGCGTGAGATTTTTTTTCCAAATTGTTCCCATCTGCGGACAGTGGCTCGGTCCAATCGGTGCTTTTATCCCTTCAGTTTCACGGAAAATCTCTTTCATTTTTAAGAGATGCAATTTCACACAAGAGTGCTGGTATGAATATCAACCAAACTGTGATTAGGCTACTTGTAATCCAAGATGTGCAGCTGTTTAGTCCAAAAGTATTATTTTTCAATGAAATTTTATTACTTTGATAGATGTAATAGTGCAACGTGATCTCATGAGAATACGTGTGTATTTTTACGTTTCAGTGTGGTTGTACAATACGTACATTAACTTACGCTTAAAACACACTGAAACGTACAATATCAATGTTTTGACAGGACTAATACGTAAGTTATTTACGTATTTACAGCTTTAAAAACGTACAAATTTGTACGTAAGTTATTCATATTCATAAATATTAAAATCGCGGGTATTGGCGTTTCTTACTCATAATAATGACATGTTTTCAGTCATATTTTCTGACTTATTTATTTAAGACAGTTTACCCATTTACCTAATGAAATGATTATGATATTCAGAGAATTTTACAATATTTAACATTTTAAAACTTTAAAATGAATACAATTTATGTATTTAGTTTTGCCATGACACACAAAAATGCGTTTTCTCCAATGCTGTCTTCTATGCAATACGTTATTTTTGCTACTAAGCAATAATTACACCAAAATACAACATAAATAAAAAAAATATTTTTACTTTTATTCATTTGCTGTAATCCACATCTTTAAAATTCATACGACTGCAAGGAACAGATCCAAATTCAGCCCTTTATACAGCGATCTTCATCCGAGTTCTCATCAGCAATTGTAAAGTCAGATCGCGCGTTAATTAATGTGAATTCAAATATCGCGCCTCAAGAAGCTTTACGACACATTGCTTTACGGCAGTGATATCAAAAGCTCATTGGCTTTTTAAGTGCCACGTGACATATTTGCATCATTTCCATTTCCGTTGGTGAAATTAAATAAATAAAACGACAAAAAAGATGCGCAGTTTAAGTGAAAGAGAAGGACTGGCATATTATATGCACGCCAAATTGGAATTTGGCGTATGTATTGCACGATTTTCACACTTTGTGCTATTTATACGCATCTACATGAGACTGGGTAGGAACCCTCCATACATGAACGATTTGGTTAAAATTTCAGAGAACAACTGTATAAAAGTCTACAATCACTTTAAGATATCCGCATAAGTATGTCAGAATAAAATAAAGCAATACAGACAATAAGAATACAGGCAGTGGAAATGTTCACCAGTTCTTTTGTTGGTAAGGCATGCAGAAGGTATGTTGTTTCCTCAAGACAAGTTAGACAAGACAGGCCACCTCACAGAGGAAAGCCGGAGTCTCCACAGGACCATGTGTAAAAAAGAATCCAGGCCAGAATGAAAAGAGGTAACACAAGCCTCCGAGGTGGCCTGATAGAAGTCAGGGGCCTTTTCCCCATCCACACCCACTTTGTGTTGTGTTGAGTGCAAGGAAGAAACTTCTCTGCTCAGAGCCAAGATAAGCAAATATAATGGTGCCACACATTAGGTTACTGTAGGGAAGGAGAAAGAGAGGGAGTGAGTGAGCGAGAAGGTGAAAGAGAGAGTGTGTCTTAGCTTTATCAGCAGTCCAATCGGCTCCTCCTTTACTTGGCATTTAAGAATAGGGAGTCATGCGATAAGGAGATTTCTCAAGCTGAAGTAGCACTAGAGACTGTTTGTTTAAACCATACAGTATCTGTGTCCTATCACATTTAAGAATAACTATACAATAAATAAGCATGGGTTATCACTGAAATACAGATTTACCTCCATAACAAAATCTAAATGGCTATAAGATCACATCACCATAGATATTAGATTAAGTCCACAGAGGCCACAGTTTTAAAATGTTGGGTTGTTTGTTGGGGAAAATATGGACAAACCCAACCATTGGGTTTAATTAAAATAGAAAACATGGACATTTGACCAGGTAACGGGTTGAAGAATTCCAGCATAGTAAAATTTTGTTTTGTGGATCTGTCCTGGAGTCAGTGGCACAATAATGATTTTATTTTGTTTAAACAGTTGTCAAGTACTAATATACTGCTTTTAAATGTTCGCCATGTTACACTGTAACTTTTATATTCAAATCATCACTCATCTGTTTTTTAAACTGTTGACATTTACTTAATTTATTTAGCAGGTGGTTTTATCCAGCTTGACTTAAAATGAGATTAAACTGTTAAAGCAATTCAGAGGCATACTGTATACCAGCCAGTGGTCCAACTTCAGGAAAGGAATTAAGTTGTAAATCTATTCTGGAAATGTATATCTGTGTCAGCCACATGTTCAGGCAAACAAAGGCCCATAAAGATTGGCAGACAAACTGGGTTGAAATAATAGACGTAAATATTAGGATGTGCACATGAGGCTGTATCCTGTTGAGGAAAGGCATCTCAAACTGGTATCATTATCTGACCTGTGGACACAGGGTGAGAAGCAACAATGCACTACTGACCCAGGATGAGCTGTCAATATTTACTTGATGTAGCACAAATGACTTTCCCACTGACTTCCTTTCTCATGACATATATAGAAATATATACAGTACTGTGCAAAAGTCTTAGGCCACCATGCTAGATTGGTTGTTTTTGCAATGTTATAGTGATCATGTATAATTATTTCTCAGTCTCTTTATTAGAATACAACCAGAAAATACAGGAAATGTGTATGTAGTAATAAAAACAGTATAAAAGTATAAGAAGTGTCAAGTATTTAAGGTAAACTCCCCTTTAACTTGAGCAAAAACAGGCAACTGGAGGATCTCTTAAACCTTAATTAAATTAAATCCTAATTTCTATTTCTAATCAAATGACTTCAGGACTTCAAAAAAGCTCAAGATGTGTTTCGTGCCAAAAGAGGTCAACACTAAATACTGACTGATGCCTGAAGAAGATTTTAGTTCTGAAAATGTATTTGTTTTTAATTTTCTGTACATATTTTCTGTATTTTCTGTTTGTATCTTAATAAAAAGAGTGAAAAATAAATATGGATGGACATTAAAACTTTGCTAAAACTGGTGATGGTGGCCTAAGACTTTTGCACAGTACGATACTGAAAGAATGCCACTCTGTGTTTTTTTTTTTTATGTGACATTAACTGATCTAATCCGACAATTCAACATCTCAAAGTAAAAAAAACCTTCACATCTGCAGATTGAATAACTTGCATTAGGTTTACATTGCCAGAAATCCCTGTGCTTTATAACATAAAACTGCCGCATAGTTTTTACAATGAGAAAATCTGAATAGATTACATCACAATAAAACAAAATATTTAGACTTTCTTTGTTTTCTGATCAATTCATAAACTCTCTGTCTCATATTTCAAAACGGGATATAAGTTTACTATCACAAATATCTTCTTTCTTTAAAAAGAAATATAAACCAAAATGATCATCTGGTCTACACGTGAAGAAATGTACCGTCTGCTTGAATTATATTACATATGACCACTTGTATTTTTACTGCAGCAGTATGGTGCCTGGTTGGGTTGTCTGGGAGACATACGTGAAAAATCACAACCTTGTTTTTAGCATGGTTAGGTAACTTTACACTTCCTGCCCAGCATCTCTACAAGAGTTCCCTCAGGTCTATGTAACATGTTCTAGGGTAGACTATAGGGACGGTTGAAACAAGTCATATTTTTTCAATCAGAAACATGCTAAGGTGATGATATTCATACCTTCAAAATTTATTGAGAAAATGTTGCAGAGGCATGCAAGTAAAAAAATTTCATGAACCAGATTTTTGACATACAGCCTTGGGGCCTCACGTATAAAGCATTGTAAAGATTTCATCCTTAAAATGTGCGTATTCACTGAGTGTTTATACGGTGTGCACACATTTATGTTAAGTGTACTTTTATTAATTCTGATACGTGGGTGGAAAATTGCATAAACACATTTTAGTGCCCATTTATGTATGTGTACACATCATTTATGCATCACCCTCCTTGTATTTTTAATTATTCAAAACTTAAAAATCAAAACTTTGAATCATTGTGTTGTTGACTTCTAGTAACACGGTTAACAAGTGTCCAATTCTGCATGCCTAACACATGATGTTTTGGCCAACTTAGGGTTGTTTTCGTTTTGTCATGACACTCAAGGTCACCTTACAAATAATCATAAAACATCACAAATACAGTAAACAGTTAATATGTATACTAGGACTGATAACAATAAAACATTACTCAACACATACTGTCATAAGTAAGTCTTCCTACACTCTAAAAAAACAAACGGTGCTATATAGCACCAAAACAATTGCTTTGGATCGTAACGATAGAAGAACCATTTTAGTGCCATATAGCACCGGTGAAGAACCAGTGAAGCACCAGTGAAGCACCAGTGAAGCACCAGTGAAGCACCAGTGTAGAACCATATAGGGGCCATATAGCACCACATATGGTTCTACATAGCACTATATGGTTCTACACAGGTGCTTCACTGGTGCTTCACTGGTGCTTCACTGGTTCTTCACCGGTGCTATATGGCACTAAAAATGGTTCTTCTATCGTTACGATCCAAAGCAACTGTTTTGGTGCTATATAGCACCGTTTGTTTTTTAGAGTGATAAGCACGGTTTTAGTCTCGATCTGAGTTTTTGGCAGATCTGGCAATCTGGCATGTTCCATTACACCATGCAGACCAATCAAGACTAGAAGACAAACAGTGACTACCTTATGATCCTCCTGAACCGACAAAACATGCCACAAAAAAGACAAAGACAATCAGCTACAAAGAAAAATTGGATCAAGAAATAACTATAAACAGAGTTTATGATCTTATGCTTTAAAAGCTTGCTTTCTATGGCAATTGCCTATTACACCTTTAATCCTACAGTATGTTATACACATAAACAATGAAAACTCTAAGATACTCAATATGAAGACATAAAAGCAAGTACTAAATCCTTTAGCTCTGCATTGTAGGAAAGGGTGGATATTTCTCCCAATATCGATTTCACCTTCTTGTTCCATCACCATTTTCAGACTGAAATATGCAAGTGCAATAGTCAAGTAAATGAGAACAAGAAGTTTATGAAGGAAAATGGCCTCAGCAAGGTTATGTCAGTTTTTTTTTTTTGAGTTATGGAATCTCCTGCTATATTGGCAGGGCTATCTGCCAAACTCACCCATGGAATGAGAGAATGCATCTACAGCTTTCCTGTGGTTTCTCCTCATCTGCAAGTCATAATTAGACCCTGATAGGGTCTCGGCTCCTTGCCCTCTCTTTTCACTGCCAAGTGCACGGCACAGAAAAACATTCACTACCTCTATTTTGCCATGTCCTTCTTGTTCGATGCAGTTAACATTTACTCAGCATGGTGGAGAAAGATCATTCAAAATTTCCAAATGGAAACAAGTGCGGTAAACACATATAGACACACTGTCTTTAGGCAGTGAAGTCATTCTGGCCTAGATCAGCACTGCTAAGAGGATGAGATTTACAACAAATATCATATAATCCAATTGGTGAAGTACCCATGACTCAGATCTGGTTAAGCTGGAGAGGAAATGGTTACTGTTTCATTGACAAAAACTGTTTTTATACCATTAGAGTATAAAGAGTAGAGTAAACTTACTTTTAAGCAAGACATAGGATCAACTGTTTATGTACAAGCTTAAAGCATTATTTCTCATTTCTATAAAATGAACAATTCAGATGTCTTTGTTTTCTCTGAAAGCACCTTAACAGTGGAATCTCAATGTGGCACTGACTTGAATTTCTGCCAAAAGCAGTTGTGAGATTGATAGCCAAAGTTCACTGCTTCTCTTTGACAGCTTTGTTTGTCCTTACTCTTCCAAAATTAGGATAATAGAAGCCAATTATTCCAAACCAGTGACCTTTAAATGTCGGTCTCAACTCAACAGCCATTACCCATCAATTACCACTGACCGATATTTGCTAAGCACACAAGGTCGTGGAGCAGTCTGCCATGAGGGAAACTGAGACCTTATCTGTTTACAAACACTCTTTTCATACAGGTCCTCAAAAATGTGTAAAGCAATGTAAACAAACACAACACTGTTTGAATGATGTGGGTGTATAGTCACAGAAAGACAATTAGGCATCAAAGAAATGACAGGAAAAGAAACCTATGTTGGAGGGGAAAAGCTTACTTCCTCAGTTTAAGGACAACTACACCTGTGAAGTCCACCCATCTTTTCCTGTATGCCATGAGCTGGGTAACACAGGTGCCATTATCAGACAAGAACCCTTGAGATCTCAGAGGAAAGATGAAGCACACTGTCCTGGATATGGGTGGCTCCATACTTTGTCCACTTTATATTAAACAATACTGATAAGTCGGTATATGTTTTCACTAGCAAACCAGCACCAAAACACAACATATGCTGGTCTTGCTGGTATGCTGTTTTTTTCAGCAGGGGGGACCTTAAAATGTCCCCACGAGGTCACAAATTTACTGGTATTCCTATCTCTTTGGGGACAATTGGTCCCCACAACGTGATATTTACCAGGTACACACACACGCACGCACACATGCACGCACGCACGCACGCACGCACACACACACGCACACAGTAGGCAACTACAAAATTATAGGTATAACAAAATGTAGATTTTTTCCAGATCCTACTCTACAAAATGTTAATGGAGATATATTCTTGGAGAATCAAATACCCTTTTAGACTGCCCTGTGAAACCACACTCTACAGTCTGCTTTTCTTCCTTCAGCCTTTCCAGCTCTGTCACTTTATAAAGTTTGCTTAATCTCATGTGGCACAACTGGATTCTAAATTGTCTTACCAGCAGGCCTCAAGTGGTGAAATTTGGCAAAAAAGCAACTCTCCAAATCACTTCAGTAACATTGAAAGGTTTTTGACAAGGGGCACTGTATAGTACAGCAACACCATCATGCAATATAAAAATGCACTGCAATGGGTTGTCACCTCAGCACAAATGATCAGAAGATGTGATCTGACATCAATTGGTACTATCTATTTCATTCACTGCCAAAACAAAGCCAAACATATTTCAGAAATCCTTCTGCTGTCTCAGACAACAACATCTTTGACCTGTGTCAGCCATTGCAGCTTCTCTATGTGCTACGAAAGGGGTGGACTGAGCCATGGTAGCAATTTGCAACCTCACAACTAGATGTCGCTAAAAATTACACATTGCAACTTTACTATTTGTATTGTGTGGTAACTAAAAGGCCAGTGATGTATCGTGAATACTGTAAGTCACAGCTAAAGGGTTTGGTCAAAATATGCACCCCGCCTATATCCTTTAAAAAGGTCCTAATATGTACCATTAGGTACAGATACATATACATCTGGTACTTATATGTACCTTTGAGCTCTAATAAGCTCTCTTTGGTACCAATTAATGATTCACGAGGAATGGGACCCAAGTGCAGGTAAATGTTGAACTCAAAAAAGGGTTTATTTTACACAAAGTAAAACAAAAGTCCACGTGGGGGAAAATGACATAACAAACAGATGATGAGATAACTTGACTTTGACTCAACAATGACAGACTAGTCAAACAAACTAACAGACCAATCAAACCAAAACGATTCAGCAAAGGACAGATCACACTGAGGCCTTAAATAGAAAAAACTACACAAGATAACAAGGAAAGGTCAGGTGAGGGGAGTTAACCAATAATGAATAATTAACAAGAAACAAGGGGGCGGGGCAGAAACAAGACACGGAAGCACACAGCCCAAACAAAAGGCCATGTGCTACCCTACAGAACATGGGTACTGCCACAATCCTGACACATGAATTATGAAGGACTGTGACAGGCTAGCAGGATCATGACAAATTATGTAGCTCTGAGGGTACTACTATGAACACTTTAGGTGCAATGTTGTATTTTTTAAAAGGGTAGAGACCCAGTGACATCTAGGGTACATATTTTGACACTTTTTCTGACAGTGTACTTAAAAAAATGAATATGGTATACTGGTATCCTAAAGCAATAAGCCCCAATAAAGCAGAGGGTTAACCAGTGCATTTTATAACAGCTAAGGAGCGTTCGCGGAGTGCCTTAAACCCCCTTAGCTGTTATAAAATGCACTTTAACACCACTGCTTCGCGAGGCTTATTTATTGCTTTTATAAAACGGTTACTTCATATGCTGATATGCATAGCAGGATTTCATAAAATAAAACACAAATAAGTTGTAATTATATTAGTACAAATGTTTATCTTCCACCAAACAAAGTAGTTCCTCAGAGTCAAGTGTGACTGAAACAAAGCGCAGTTCCCAGGCAACACAGACGTAGCAAAGACACAATGAATTGTAATGTAATTTACACATTAACATTTATATCGTGCAACTGTTGAAGTGATGATCAAATATGCTTGGAAGCATACTGTACATAAATTTCCCCGTCAGCGTTTTCAAAAAAGTTGCCACCCAGTTTTAGTTGAATGCCTTTTAGAAAAATTATCTTGTTTAAATAAACATATATCAAACAAAAGAACAGAACCTCTGCTTTCAAACAAACAAATAGAAAAAAACTTTCATCCTACCTTAATTTGTTCTCTTATCACCTCTCAAATGAGCTAAAAGCTGAGATAATTCCAGTTTTGTGAAGGACTTTTGTAAGAGATCAGATTCGGAACGATCCTCGGAATTTACACAGTGTTTTTTAGTGTTGAGTGAATGCGTCAGTGTTTAAGTTGGGTAAGATCGCCACCTAGTGGATAATAGCGGAAATGTGGATTTGAGGTTTAAGAACTCCTCAGGGAAGCGTTTTCTCAACAATATTTATTGACATTTATCTGGATATCACCATTAATTGTGCAATTGTAGAAAAATTTAAAATATGATTAAAGACTGTGGTGTTTATTTTCATAAATCAAAACGTAGAAGCTGAACCGAGGGGTGACCGGGTTTTTTTTATCACGGCTTAGAACGCGTATCAACCAATCAGAATCAGAATGAAGGGCCAGAACTGCCCGTTTTATAATGTAAAATATAACCTCAATAAAACTTCACGTCTTTATAGTCTGCCTACAGGAAACATTAAAAGTGTTACTTACAAAAGCAAAATCAAACATGGTGACAATTTTATGTACAATCAACCAATGTGTCTGTGTTTAGGTATCCACCTGCAGCATTCTGTTCAGGTAATAATTGTTTTTTTTTCTGTTTATTTTTCATAAAACTTTCTTGAGCTATCAGGCCAAAGCTAAATGTGTGAATTAAAGCTTTCCAGACAATTCAGGAAATGAATTCATACAGTGTGAGAGGTGGTCTGGGGATAAGGCCAGAATAAGCTCTCTTTGGCATTTAATCCCAGACTGCAAACTGTGCAGGTTGGTCTGTTTCAAAAGTTAAGTGGCCTGTCATCTCATCTCTGTGATAGGGTGGATAGAATATCAGCAAAACACTTTACAATGTTTATTCTCATGAACTGTTACAAAAGTGAATAAACTGACATATTTCACTCTTTCATTCATGTGAGAAAGGATGGATACCTCTCCCAAAGTTTTTGGTGTTTGTTTGTCATTGGGAAACAATGTTAATCTGTTTTGTTGATTCAAACAGTGTTACATTATATACAGTATAGTTGCTGACGGTGAAAACATGTTTATCCATGTTGGAACTTTCAACTTCCAACTTCCAGGCGGTACCATCAAATCAATGTTTTGTCAGCTGCTTATAAAACTCCTCATGCATCTTTTGCCTGACATTTATATGTCCTTAATTTAAACATCGCCAACATTTTCTAAGCCATTGAGATGAACCCTTGTAAAACTGGTGGGTGATGAATTTGTGGCTTGCGCCGTCTTGACATCAAAAGTGGCGTGCATTACTTAGCCAAACGATTACCACAGTAGGAGAATAGTTATAAAACATGTCTAGTGTTCAAGATAAAAAACAACTCAAGGCCCAAACAGCTGAAGAGAGAGGAAAAATAATGTGCACACCGACTGCATTTTGAATACGCTGACACATGAACTTCACCAGAGGGAATTCAATTATTCCTTGGTATCCAACAATCTTTCAAGTCCTTTCTGAAATTTTAAATCGTGCTTGCCATCTTCCTTGTGGAAAATGCTTTGTTTTGAGCAAACACGAAAGAATGCTCTCCGTGTCAACTTGAGAGGACAATAAGGTTAAAAGCAGTAACTGGTGGGATTGTAAAAGCACCAAAGCAAGCAATAGTAGAACCAAAGAAACAGCATAAACGAAACAATATGGAGATGAAATGATAAATGTAGACTCATCAAAATCTCCCTGAAATGTTTTCCAAATAAACAAAACGTTTCTTGCCATTGGAAAAGGTTGGAGATTTAGAATGCAATGTGCAAGATAAGGATTGGAAGTCTGATCAGAACAGTACAGCACAGTATAGTTTACCATGGTAAAAAGTACAATATCCATATATTGTAGATGCTCGACCACCTAAAGTTAGTGTAGAGACATAGTTGAGAGATATAACTTTAAAAAGTATAAAATGTTGTTATAACTGCATGATTTTTGTGTTAAATGTGTTGCATTAGTCACATTAGTGCCTGATGTTGTTCATACAGTACTACAGAGCGCATGTAAACACAGAGCACACTATTGTTTGCATACTGTTTATATTGCAGTATCTATAGGTGCTGCCCAAGGTGTGGGAGGACTAATGAAGCCCGAAAAAACATTTCCAGATTCACAGTACATGGTATAAATGGTCATAAAAACAGTAAAAGCTGCCAACACTTCATTATCACCATAGTCAAAATGAGACGTTTCAGAATTGCACGCCTAAAAGTTCAGCCAGCGCTGTGAAACGACCTCGAGTTTTAACCATGATGTTGTGTTCCACTCAAGTTAGCATTTTTATAACATCCCACTCTTTGCATGAAACACCAAAGTGTTTGAATAAACATGCTAAATAGGCAATTTCTAATGCTGATTGTCAAAACCTAGTGCGCTACCTACTGAGACAGGATTTAAGGCATTATAGGAGTGCTTGAATTGAATGTATCTTAATGCAGAACACAATCCCATAATGCATTGCTGAGATCAAAGTTTTTCAAAAGATTGACAAGGTAAATGTTTCATGCTGCACTGTCAGAAAAAAATGGTAAAAAATGGCCCCTGGGACAGTACCTTTTCAAAAAGCATCTCTGCACATACAAATTCATTTTTACAGGGTTCCCACATCTTAGTTAACTTCAAATTTAGGGACTTTTCAAGGACTTTCTGGGTCCAATAACCTCAAATGCAAGGACTAAATGTGGGGCACACTTCAAGTGAGAGCAAGGTTACATTGTGTTACCTTTTAAGATACATTGTTACAGTTCCCTTCCGAGGGAACTCGCGCTGCGTCACTGCGGTGACACTTTGGGGACGCCTCCAAGGTTAAGTGCGTCTGAATGTGTATATCAAATTCAACCAATGGTGAGGCTTAACGACAAATACAGGGTGACGTGGGAGCCAGGAAGTATATCGATATCTGAAATATTTCCAAAGACGGCGTTACAGGGACGCAGGAAGTATAGCAAGGGAGACGCAGCATCTCGTTCCCTTCTCAGGGAACAACAGTTACATACATAACCCGAGACATTTTCATGTGTGAAACACAACTATGCAAAAATGCATTTTGGTATGAATCAACATTCGCATACAGAAGATATAAGCATTTAAAGCGAACAGTTTAGCACGTGTGCTTAAAAGTCTAGAATTTTTATGATATTATCCTACACTACACAGGGAATAATATGGATTTTTTTCCAGAAAACTTCTTGTATAAAATAGATTCAAGCACTTTCAATGACCTGTATCTGTGTATGTATATTTTCAAAAACTTCCCAGGGCCTTGAATTTTTCCCCACGATTCACAAACCTTCAAGGATTTCAAGGACCCATGGGAACCCTGTTTTTAGTACATCAGAGGTACATAATGGTACCTTAAATGTATTAAAAACAGCTTTATCTAAAAGGTACATAGTAGGACTTTTTTAGGGTACTGCCCCAGTGTCAGCTTGGGACCATTTATGACCATTTTTTTCTGACAGTGTGACAATATTACTAAACACTGTTGAATGAATCCATATGCATTATAATAAATTCAGGGACATGAAATGCATACACGTAATGTAAATGTGTGAGAGAGCCACTCTTACAGTACAAATGCTTTGTTCATGTCATCTCAGTAAGGTGGCGAAAGGACCCTGCAGGACTTCACAGTATGGGAACCTTTTTCTAATTAGAAATATGACTGGGCCAAGAGTCATGAGATCAAATTGAACTCAGACATAACATTTAGATTTAGCACAGAGAGTTTCTGCAGGATATGAGCCAACATTTTTTGTATTTTTGGACTGTCTCTGGCGCTCTGTAGTAAGGGTCAGTGTGTTTGTGCTCCTTACTGTCATCACTCACACAAATGTCTCCCTACAATAATCGGACAATGGCACAGACATATGGTTCATATGGTTTAGGAAAAGATATATAATACATATAATACAAAATATTACAGAGACTTCAAATAAAGCTCCTAATCTATAATGCAATATTAAGCAAAACAGTTTTGTTCAGGCTCCCTGCCTTCAATTCAAACACAGAAAACGTTCAATTTGTACATTACTGTTTGTGAAATCAAAGGCTAATCGATGTTTCTTGGTGGCCGACGCATTATTCTCTCATAATGTGTAGCCATTTCTGCACACAATAAAACATAAAGAGATCTTTCAGATGAAGCAGTGCTTCATATAGTAACATCCTCCTGTGAGGGGTCTTTAATGGCATACACGGCGAAAGAATTTGTGCTGCTTACACAAAGGGTCCATCGACTCATTTTACGAATCATTAAACTTAATGGAGCAAAAGTGTATTTAAATAAATATCTCTATAGGCTGTGTTTTCAGCATAGAGAGAACGAAACAAAGATCAAACCGCCATGAATCCAAACATCTCATTTCTATACACAACAAAAATCTGCTCTTCCAAAGAAAGCATTTCAGTGTGCCCATATTTGTGTAAAAAATTTGCCCATTTTAAAAACAGTCACAAAGAATTGTCCTTTCTCAGTTGGCTTGGCACACATGGCACGATGTGTACCCACAAGTTACCCTTAAACTTTTCGACTGTTTCCATAGTGACTCATTCATGGGTCTGCTTGAGCATTCCTTTTCCTTATGACAAAAACCACTTTGGTCTATACAACCCATCCTCTGTTCCAGAACTCTCTTTCGGATTCACTCGGGACACACAAAATCACAAGCAAATTAGTGTTGAGAGGGGAAAACAAGAAACTGAACGCCACTTCCTGCAATTTGGAGATTTGGCCAGTTTGACTGGAAGTTTCGTAATTGTTTTATACATGTATAAAAATGAAGAAATGGTCCCTTCAGCAAATTGTTTGTTTGGAAAATTAATATATGTATGAAAAAGCTGTTTTGTGATTCTTTAAACAAGCTTACAGAAATACGGCTAGGCCTCCAGCCATTGAGTGTATTACAGTGAAAGACTAGGCTCTTAGGAGCTATATAACCTCATTAACTTTCGCAATGGGTTAAAAGGGTGGGCCGGGACCAGGTTTATTACACAATAAAGAATTTAAAACATAGCTGCCTGCTCAAGTGGAACAACCAGCTTTGACATGGGGGAGTATTCATGTCAAGCAGTCTGGTAATGACATCACCAGAAAGCCACGTTTCGGGTGATGGAGTGCTGTGTCACATTTTGTTTGGTTTTTCAACAGAAGTCGTATTCTTCAAAACAGAGACTTTGAGAAAAACACAATTATGTACTCAAAAATGTCATTCTCTGGAAAGCTCCATAAGCGGTAATTAGTTTAGAACACAGTTTGGTTTTCATAGCACTGCACAGTTTGCAGTGTCAATATACAAAAAAGTTGTATGCGTTTCACAAATTAATGCAGCTTTGTACAGATCTGTGTGAGCTAATAGTACGCTGTCGGAGTGCTAAAAAGAGTTGAAGGACTGTACACTAAGCTGACATATTTCGTATGGAAACATAATCGACAATGGACCATTGAATTACATTGAATGGACCTTGGGTGTGCATAAACCATTTCAACCAGAGAATTCTGGCACTTTACTATGGTTACCAAATGCATGTGTGGTCATCTTCATCATACATTTTTAAGGTTTTCATTTCTAGATATTTCTCACAAGGTTTTACAAAAAATTTCAGTTGATTTAGAAAAGTTTAGCTACTCTCAGAAGTAAAAGTGGTACAAAAGTTGTCACTGGGGTGGTACCTTTTCATAAAGTACACTTTTGTACCTAAAAGGTGCATATTGGTGCCAAAATTGTATATATTAGGACCATTTTAAAGGGTACCATCTCAGTGACAACTTTTGTATCTTTTCTGAGTGTGTATGAATGTAGTATATATAAGTGTATATTCACTCAAAAAATTTTACTTTCACTTTTGTCAATTTTACTTTTATAAATATGTATAAAATATTGTATATTTTCAAAAACCTAGCAGGGCCTTGAATTTTTTTCACCCAGATTCACAAACTTTCAAGGATTTCAAGAACCCGTGGGAACCATGGTTGTGATTTCTTAAAAAAATTTAATCAAGTTCATTGAACAAAAAATGTGTCTTGTCATATTTAAAAATTATTTGTTCAGCCAACATAACATTGTTGCATAAAACTAAGTAACAGATTAATAAAACCAATACAGACTTGCATATCATTGGCTGAGGATTTTGCAGTGCAATTGTTCTGGCACCCTCTTGCAAAAGTGTAGCACCATTAGATAGGTGCGTGAGTAAGAAGTTGCCAAGTATGAGTCAATAAACCTGTTCTGCTATATTTTAGAACAAAACAAACAAATAAACAAAAGGTTTGTCATAAATGACATATATTTGCAATTACAGAAAGGTAAATTTGGAACATGCACACTGTAAATATTGATGTGATCAGCAAGTTATAACTAAACATACAGTATTGTGCAAAAGTCTTTAGTTCACCACCAGCGTTGCTGTTTTAGGAAAGTTTAAGTAATCATCCGTTTTTTTATTTTTCGCTCTCTGTATTATACCAACAGAAATATGTGAATAATGTACACAACATTTTAAATAATAATAATTTTCAGTACAAAATGGCTTCTTCAGGCAAATGCCAGTATTTAACGTGACCTCTTTTGGTACTAAGGAAATCTTGACCTCTTTTGAGGAGACTGAAGTCTTGCAGTCATTAGAAATCAAGAGAACCTGCAGGTTCCTGCTATTAATAGGTATGATGACAAAATTTTCAAAACCCCCAAAGCTTAAAATTGATCACATGACTAGACAGAGCAGACATTCACATTTACAAAGATACATGGATTGTGATCCGTTGAGGATTGAGAAAGTTACGATACTTTTAATATTAGAAATCAGAGGGAAAAGTTATATATGGATGTCAATTGACATTGTTATTATTAATTCCATCAGATATTTGCATGAATCTTAACAGAAGGTCGAATTTTGTAAGTTCTTTCAAATGAATCATGAAAATTTACTGTTTTAGTTGAAATGGGCCATTTAGTTGGAAAGAGTTTGTCATATTCAGACTCAGACCCATGGTTTTTAGAACGACGCCTGCAGTTCTGACAGAACGTTCGCTAATCTACCACCACAAACGTGACTACCAAATTTCCAAAATTTTATTTAAATACCTTCTCCTTCATAAGTTTCTATATCATTTCGTCAGTACCAAGATAAAAGATATACATTTTGTCACCTCTACCTTACAGTTGTCCCCCGAGTCTAGCAGAAGCACACCGACTGGTTGAAAGTTACACAAATTTTCAAACAGTTGCTATAAAATAAAAACACCTCAGGACTGAAAGCTCAAAATATCAAACCCTTCTGGTGGTTCTTCTTCACGTATTTATTTTAGTATTTACTAAAAAAATACTACAACCATGTGGCGAGAAGTGGATATTGCATAACAGGCATTATAAAGTAACATGCTGGTTTTTCACCCAGAAATTCGATGCGCGTGCCTGCGATGTCAGCATTGCTACTATCAAGTATAAGGGGAGGTCACACTAGATAATACTTTAGTTTATAATTTTGTAGACTATTTTAAAAATGTTACAGTCCCATTCTGTCTTCCCTTTGTTTTTCCCCAGTCATCTCCCTTTGAATTCAGTTCTTCTTTTGATTTTATAGCAGGCTGCGAACCAACTTCAAAGGGCCATACCGCTACCTACTGTAGTTTCCCATAATCCTTCATTCTCCATCACCTGATCATCTTTGCTCATCATCAGCACCTGCCAAAGATTATCATCATCCAATACTCTCTATTTATAATACTGACTCTTTGTATTTATTGGGGTCTGTTCTCATTAATGTTATGTGTTGTTGCTGCTGCTCCTCGTCTTTCTGTTTATTGTTTAATTCGAATTAAAGTTTATTATTATTATTTATACTCCTCATTGTTTCATCTCAGTCACATACCGTGACAAATAAAGCTTACTAAGTTCCTGGTTGCAATTCAATAAAGCAGTGGTCTTCACTATTTTTTCATGAGAGCCACACTGATCAGTCAATAGGAGAGCCGCTTTTACTCCAAAGTATCAAAAGTTACATCCAGTCATAAATAGCATGTCTGCTTATCAATCTGTTGCAATGCAATAGATAAGAGGGTGAATCATTCTTTGAGACAACTGAGACGAGATGATTTCCATTAATGACAAAAAACAGGTTGTTAATGCTAGCATTCTTATAATATGTGTATGCAGTGCCCCTCCGATCCACTAGGGGGCCTTTCTCTTAATTTTATGCGGTGCTGCACAGAACAATTGGCGAGTGAAATGACTGTGCTGCAAGAGCAATAACAAAGCATAACAAACAGTCTGATCTCACGGTACTTTAATGTCATATGACAATCGCTCTGTGCAAGCGCTGCATGCGATTGAACACGTTTATCGACGTGCATCTTGATATAATGGCTATGGTTTTCTAACAAAGTTAGCGTCTGAAGCAGAAAAGACAGAAAAAGCGCATGTCTGCATGATCATATCACCGTATTATTTACTGCCATGCAAGCCACAAATGAAAGCTTGCCGAGTTGCACAATGAGTAACACTGCAATAAAGACTAAATAAAGGCCTGGGTTCATAGCCAAGGCATAGCTAAAGCCAGGACTAAGCTTAGTTAAATCAAGTTGTTAAAGCATCTATTAAAACATGCTTTAAAGGGACAGTAAGTAGGGTTTTAAGTGTTTTATTAATCAATATCAATGTCTTTATTAATATGTCGTTGTTGGTGTCAAATGACCTCTGCCAGTGATCTGACTTTTCTTTGTAAGCTTAGAATTTCTTCTCTTTACTTACATTGAATGGGTAAGTCCAAGGAGGCTTCCATGTCGTTCCGCCGTATTGATTAACTATAATAGCAGAGAGGGACAAAAAGCACTAGCCTACCAATGTGTTTCCACAACGCGTTTTCATTCAGAACACTTGAAGCAGCTGCAACGGACAAGGAGATTAGTGATTACATGACGGCTACCGTAGTTGCAACACGCATTTGGAAAGGCGAGGTGCTAGAGAGCACTGTTCGTTTGAATGCAAAATACAATTTCACCACTAGATGGGGTAAATCCTACTTATTGTCCCTTTAAAAAGGTTAATGCTATACACTGTAAAAAAATTCCGTAGAAATTACAATGTTATTGCAGCTGGGTTGCCGGTAATTTACCGTAGATTTACATTTATGTTATTTACTGGCAAGAGTTTGTTCAAAGTTAAATAAATGTTAAATATTAACAAGTCTTTATCTTTATAGAATAAAACTATACAATAACAGCCTCATGCAAAGCATTCTGGGAACCAGAATTCATCATAAACCTTTTTCTATTTTTTGCTTCAGATTTTGTTTCCCAGAATGTTTTGCTTGATGCTGTTTTTTTTAGTTTTACTCTGTAAAGACAAAGACTTGTAAATGTTTAATGTTCATTTAACTTTGAACAAAATGTTGCCAGTAAAACAAATAAATTTAAATCTACGGTAAATTACCGGCAACCCAGCTGCAATTTCTACGGAATTTTTTTACAGTGTATCTTCTCAAGACAAATCAATGACACTGGCTTATTTTAAAATCTGTCAGTGCAAGTTTTTTTTCAGTTACGACAGCTAAAACGCGCCTTAGTCTAGGACTAGCCTTAAGCCTTTTCTGTGAAACCAGGGGTAACTGTATTTTTTGTATTTGGTATGCGTCCAGCTTTTGCTTTGTTGACAGCATGGACTCCAGATGGCATGGATCTCCATCAGCAGACTCAGTAAAGCATTTCTTTATGGCCCTTACTTTGTACACAGGGGCATTGTCACGCTGAAACAGTAAAAGGCCCTCCTCTAATGTAAATGTTTTTCTAAGCAGATTGCATGTACGCTTAATTTTAAGCACCTGTAAGTAATGCTTGTTGCTGAAATTGCCAAACACGTGATCGGGGGTGTCTGCATACATTTAACCACATATTATGTGTAAATGTACAGAAACACACATTACTGTAAAGGAATAAGAACGTATAACTAAAAGTGAAGTAGTTGGATTATTCCCATCATGTTCTCTATTGGACCGGAGATTAAATGGAAAAAGATGGCCTTTCAAGAACTATTTGAACACATTGGCAACAGGTCCAGAGGTTTCTGAGTGAGATACAGAAGTTATGCTCCATTTGTCCCAGATGTGTTTAATTCAGATCAGCATTCTGGTAATCATGGGAAACTGGAGGTAGCACATTTTACATGTTATTAAAGTGATGACTTATTGGTAATTTAAAAAAAAAAAAGGTTGATAAATCACATAATACAAGGTAGTTAAGATCGTGACTTTCTTGATTTTACAAACAAACTGTTTAAGGAACAATGAGAAAACATCAGTTTGACATGTGGCATTCCTCAAGGACCTAATTTAAATCTTTTCTCGACGTCTCCGAGGTACATCAGCCATGAGAGCTTGTTGTATTTCCTTAGCAGATCCTTTCATTTACTGTTTCTGATTTAATGTTGATCCTTACTGGAAACCGTGCACGTGCTGCCGATGCCGCAAGCCAGAGAACATCGTCCGTTCGTGTGCCATTCCCTCATTGGTCCAGAACAGCTGTGGGAGACTTGGACACCAAGTG
This sequence comes from Paramisgurnus dabryanus, assembly GCF_030506205.2. Taxonomy (NCBI): domain Eukaryota; kingdom Metazoa; phylum Chordata; class Actinopteri; order Cypriniformes; family Cobitidae; genus Paramisgurnus; species Paramisgurnus dabryanus. Next base: position 20,106,308 of record NC_133355.1, on the reverse strand, counting down.
ATGGCTCTCCAATGGCAGGTCAAATTCTCTGTGCTCTGGGACATGTTTGTTGTTCCCACAAGATGTTTTTGAAATGCATTAGATCCCGGCCCACTCCATTTCATTTCGGTGACCTCAATCTCTCCCTCTGCCAATCCTTTCACCCTGGCAAGGCTTGAAAGTGGGGAAACCAGGGAGAAAGAGAAAAGCGAAAGACGGAAGAGTGGATGAGTGGGATTCAATAACGGTGAGCCAGCAGCATGCCATGGACAGAATTTTATTGTTTCGGCGTGCCATTCATCATTTGCTTTTGATACAGACCACATGGTTGTGCTTAGGGGGTTCAAATGAGATGCAATGTCTCACTTGTAGCACACCTTTACTGCTTGTATGCAAGATACCATCCTTATAATAATTGGGAAACACTTTACAATAAGGTTGGATTAGGAAATGGATTAACTAACATGAACAATGGACAATTCAGCATTTATTAATTCTTGTGCATGTTAGTTAACGTCAGCAGTTATTCATGTTTGTCCATGCTGCATTAACTAATGTTACAATGTTTGATTTTAATAATGTGTAAATGCCAAAATTAACACTAAGATTAAAAATTTTGTAGAAGTATAGTTCATTATGTTAGCTAATTAACTAATTGTTAACAAATATAACCTTATTGTAAAGTGTTAGCAATAAATGTACATTTCACCCGAAAACGGGATTCGGATGACAATGAGGTGAGTAATTGATGACAAAAGCTTAATTTTAGGGCATGGGTCTTCAACAGAGGGTCCGGGGCCTATTGGGGGTCCGTGGTGGTATTACTGGGGGTCCTCTAAATATAATTTGAAATCAAAATAATTTTTTTGGAAAAATGAATTAATATGCTAATAACAGAAATATATTATAAAATTTTACTAAAATGTATCAATTTAAAATGTAATTGTTATGTGTCTATTTATACAAAAAATATATACAATTGTATGTATTTGTAACATAACCATCATAACAAGATTTTAAATCCAGTTTTAATTTGATACATGTACTGGGGGTCCCTGGTTCTCCTCTCTATCTATTAAGGGGTCCTTGGCCTGAAAAAGGTTAAAAACCTCTGCCTTAGGGTGAATATAAATATGGGCCAGAGGCAAACCCTAAACAAATTTCTCTCATTTGTTGTCGTTGACCTTTTTTATAGACATGTAGGAAAAGAAGAAACAAAAATGGCTATAAAAAGCAATCCCTTATTGTACAGAAAAGCACAGAGCACATGAGTCTCCAAACTCTCCATCAGCAATTTTAGTATTGACTTGGCATGGTGATCACACGGATGTAAGTAGCTCATAGAAATAAGGATGAATGAATACGGAAAAAGACAAGGGGGAGGTCATATTATAGTCTGGAGTCCGTCCTTATGCTCATACTGTATTGGTTGATAATGTATGCTGAACCAGAAGGATACTAAAGGAGAAAACGTTAAATTGTATTGCATTGTTATGGAGAACAAACAGGGAATCAAGACATTCCTGAGTACATATGGTGGAGTGATACAGATTTTCACGCAGTACACAATCCCAGCTGTATGCACAGGTCTAAATGATTTACATTTAGTGTCCGTATAAAACCATTTCCTCCTCTCTTTCCAATATACACATCACGAAATCACATTGTATGCATAATGTACAGAAAACGTGCTTTTTTCCACTCTTATCTTGATTCAAGTGGGTGAAGAATTTATTCGCTAAATAATTTCCCAACCCCCGAGAAACAGAAACAGTTGATACGCCCCATAAGCAATCAAATACCGAATTAAAGAGAGACACTAAAAATCCATGAGAAAGAGAAGTGAAAACAGACCACAATGCTCAGAGCTACCTCTAGTGACTTGATGTCATAAAACAATTACAAAATTAATGTATTTTTCCAAAAGCAAGCTTTGAAAAAAGTTAATGTTTATAAAACTAGGTGCATAAGCTAATTCTCATAACCTGATGGGAGAAACTGCATTTCCAATTGTGATTGACGAGGTGTGGAATACTGGGAAAAGATTCCAGATCATGAATTGTCAACGTGACGTAAGGCTATTAACAGGTGTCAGGAATGGAGTTCGAGTCGTGCGGAGAAATTAATGTATTATAGCGAACGACCTTCTCGTTGCACGCTCGGTCTGCACGACCGTGAACTCCTCGGTTAGACCATTAAAACCTACGAGCTCCTAAAACAGTCCCGTCCTGCACACGCACGGGTGAACCCTCAGGTCCTGATTGCTTCCATGTTGCTTGAGTAAACATCTGAGACGAATTAGGCCCTTGTTATTGTTGTTTAACTTTAACCGCATGGTGCTGCTGCTCTGTAGAAATAACAGTTCCACCACAACGCAAAGGGCTAGTATGCGACAGCCCGCGGATGACGATTGGGGTCGGCGTGACACTTCATTACATACGTGTAGTGGGACCTGCACACACAGGTTCCATTATCTACATACTTAGACCCTTCCCAGGCTCCCCTTAACACCACCAAAACACGTGCGTCTCCCACCGCGGCATGCAAGACTGCGGCTCTGTTAGTGTTGAACATGGGGCCCTTTCTTTAAATGTTGGTTTTAGATTAGCAATCTAAAACATGTTTTCGACACAAGCGTAAAAGGCATGAAAACTCAGCGGTGATACGGTTTGCGCTAATGAGTGCTTTACTGCAACTGTACGACAATATTATTCTATGTCAAAGGCCCATTGAGTGGAAAAATGAGGGACAGGGTCACGCTTGTTTGTAGTTAATGATTTATTCAATCTTATTATGATTTGCGGCTAAATAAATTAGGTCTTGTGAAACATATGTCCATAAAAAGTACAAAAAAAAGATACAAATGTTGTGTTG